>NC_052102.1:10479658-10587461 GCF_012273895.1 Zerene cesonia
ATATATATATATTATATGTACTTGATATAATTCATTGTCCGGTGCGGTGAGGCGGCATAAGATGTTTTTCTTTCAAGCCACTGTCAAGAGGGTAGAGACTCCGGTTTAAGCCAGGGCCCTTTCTCTTAGCGCTGATATACGTAAATGCATTCTCCGCTATAAAAAAGACAGTAAAAACACTCATTTTCGATTATCTGATAAGGTAGTTAAATAATTGTGAAAGTGATTATTGACAGCCCTAAAATAGTCTATATTAGAATTAAGAATGTGCATAAACATGGTTCACTGAATACTGGTGTATTTTGTTTTTATGCGTAATATTATTGTTTTAAATTACATTGATTTGTTTGTGTGTTAAAGATAAGATACTGTTTAATTTAAATTTCTTATTTACTCTAATTAGAACTAAAGCAGATTATTGTGGTACTATAGATAGAGTCCCGTTTGGTATATATGTTGTGCTATGTTCAATGGAACTTAGCGCGTGCGGGTGGCAAAGGTTGCCAGTTAGGGTTGTACACACAGAGTTATAAGAATCCATCGAATAGAAAAAATGCGTCGGTATATTTTATGAGTATTTTTATCTAGTTACCGTATGAAAAACTACAAGTTCCATTGAGCATATACACCACATACGGGACACCTGTATAGTACCCGCGTAAGTCCGTATACCGTAGGAATATAGGGATAAAAAGTTGCCTATATGTTATTCCAGTTGTCCATCAGTCTACGTATTAAATTTCATTGCAATCGGTTCAGTAGTTTTTGCGTAAAAGAGCAACAAACACACACACATCCTTACAAACTTTCGCATTTATAATATTAGTAGGAAGTAGGATATCCAACACTACCTTCCGTCTACATGCTAGACTTAACTCCCGCCACCGGCTCAGTAAAGCGCGATACATTACCAAAGGCTGTCTGATACAGTGACGTCATAAACAACGTGTTTCATTGCGGTTAACTATAATGTAATTATTAACAATTACATAAATATTGTGTTTTGACTCAGTATGCGTTGGACACTGGTCGATGGTGAACGTGTTGTGTTAGTGCATGTGTATAAAGGATACTCACACAGATACAGACTGGTATGTGACTTTACTTGGCAATGATTTATGAGGTGGATCTACGTATAGATATAGATTTGAACATCAACTACGAGATGTAATACTTAAAAAGAAGTTTGGTTGTAAATTTTAAATGTTGTATGCCCAGTGCCACAGATTAGTAAATGGTTACTTCAATGATTTGATTGGTTAAAATATACCACTAAACTTAATGAACCACTGCGATTAGACTTAACTAAGTTATTATATGTACTCACTATATTTGTATTAATGTTTTTCTGCTTGGACGCGCTTATGTCAGGAACAGCTGGGCCGATTTTGGTGAAATTTGGTACAGTGGTTAGTTTTGCCCCCGAGGACATAGAATTGTTTTAATCCCGGAAATCCCGAGGGAACAGCTACGCTCGATAAAACACCGGAACTTTTTACATTTTCCTTTGACAAAGCGGGCGAAGCCGCGCGCGGATCATTTGCAATATATGCATACATGACAATCCAGTTCAAGCGATCTTTATACTTATATTTTGTTCATATTGTTTTGTGAGTATGTCTTATGCCTATATACTTGTTACGTATTCTGTTATCCCCGACCAACAAATCAAAAACCATGCAAATCGGTACCACTGTTCTTGAGTTATAAACTGTGTAATAACCGTAATTTTAAAGTATTTAAAGAAAGAAAGAATGAAAGAAAAACAAACATTCATTTGTTTTCTGTATGTTGTACAAGTGAATAAAACTCTTAAAGGTTCGCATTTCGCGTGGTCGTTAGTGGCAAGTTAATTTCTAAATAGCTATTTATGTGATTGTTATGGCGGGCTTCTCGCTGGGATTGCTTTAAACTTGGGATGTCCTTGACCCCGAGGCCCTTGGTAATAAATACGTGTGAAAGATTTGATCAGTATGATATTTTACGCCGGTGGTCTGTGGGAGTGGCACTTCCCTGGTGCGAGTTGGCCCTATTCGTGCCGAAGGGTGCTTGACTACTACAAAGATTACCAGTGTCTTGCCGGTTATAGAATGTTCCTTTTAATATATAGGTACTATATTATTGTACACTAGCGATGCGCTCTGTTTTGCATGTGGTATATATGGAGCCTACCAGCTGTACCAAAAGTTTTACGACATGTGACATCTGCCAACCCGCACTTGGCCAGCGTGGTGGATTATGGCCTAAACCCTCATAGGAGGTCTGTGTCCCAGTGAGAACATAGATGGCATATATATGGGCTCATGATGATGATGAGCTGTACCCCACGGATACTATATAGCCTAGTCTTTCTCAATAAATGGACTATCGAACACAAACAATTTTTCAAATCGGGCCTATAGTTGCTGAGATTAGCGCGATAAACAAACAAACTAAGATATGGATGTCAGTCAGTAAAGAGAGACACAAAATAAGTGTAAAGTTTGTTTATCAATTGAAAAGTTTCTATACAACTGAATTATTTTAATCATAGATAGTACTTATATTGTAAAATTTACAGAAACATTTATTCATGTTTTATTAAATTATTCTACGAAGTAATAGACGTTCAAAGCTTGTAGTTACGACGGTTGTTAGGCGGTGAACAATCGATGAGCATTTATTATAAGCGCTGCCTACGTACAAACTTCGGCCATTAATGAATAAATAATATTTAAATATGATTTAAAAATGTGCCAAAATATATGTATCTATCTACCAAAGCACATAACCTCCGGCTACACCGAAATCTAATAACTTTTTGTCGTTGACAAATCAAGAATTGTATAATGAAAATCGGTCATGTTCAACTCAGACTCGCGTCTCTAAAGATTCCTACCCATCCAATTTATGACCGTGCCAATCGCTGCTTATCCTTGATTTTTAGTTATTTGTTGTTATAGCGATAACAGAATAACATCTCTTAATGTCAACTGTATTGTGTTTAGTAAATTTTCAATTGTCGATTGTTCGAGTCCATCATTTTCTTCGTGCGGTCGAAGCCGCGGGCAAAAGCTACTACTTCCTATAGTTTTCAAACATTTTTTATGACGCTGCCGCACACGGGCACTTGTGGCCGCCTGTGGTACAAAGCGTTCCCTACAAATCTTCTTAGCAACATGAACGACATGTAGCGCGTTCGCAGAGACCCTAAGTTCTAAACCTTAGATCTTACGTGTGTGTGTACTCACACAAAATAATGATCGTATTCACTGAATAACTTGCCCACAGATTGCATAATGTCTCCATTCCATTTGAACTGTTTGTTTTTAAATTGCTTCGGGAATATACGTTTCATGGCCGAATGGGTTTGTATTGAATTATGTATGACACTACCCTCTTATACTGGGTTTGTACTGAAACTGTTGCGTGTGTTTGCTTAATCGGTTTTGCGCTATACTCTTAGTTATTTTCGTTTAACGTTGATACATAGAAAGTGTTCACACGCACCTCATTATCTATTCACTATATCGACATATATTTACGTACATGAAACTGCTGCGGAAGCCTCGACAAGAAATCTTATCCAACGAAATGGAAGTAGTGGTAATTAATACGTTGCTTTGGGAGTCCGAAATAACCCAGGTCTTTTCCCAAGGGCTTTGGGTATGCGCAAATGCATGTACCAATTAATAAAACAAAACATTGTGGTACAGTCCGTGAGGCATAAGTTTGCATCAACTTTGCATTTGTGTGAGTGTCCATAGATAATGTAGATGAGATGACGGCTTAGAGCGCGGAGCATCCTTTGATTGGCTTACACCGGTTTACACAGTTTCCTGTGTAGCGGCCTGTGGCGCGGCGCGTGAATTCGGCGGTTTCTGGCTGTACTTGGTGGTCACTCACACATATGCAAAGCTCAGCTTACGCTTCGCGGATTGTACATGGCAATACTTTTGATAACTGACCAATTAAATTGCCGAATTGCATTTTTTTTAATTCATGCATGCGTATTTTCTTGCGATATCAATAATAAAATGGTAACACTAAATTCGTCTTGTATTTGCTTGATTACGGCTGGTACATATTGTTACACCGTTGAAAAAAGGGAACAATGCTTTATCTTGATATTAATAAGGTATAAAATAATCAGGCACCAGGTTATATTCTAATTATTCCCGTCCGGAAGTAGGTAGCCGTTTATTTAACCACAATTGCTTTTTATTACTAATTCCTGAGGAAAACGCCGTAGTCATTGTGTGGATATATTAAAAAGTAAAATGTTACGAGTAATTCGTATGACTTAGGTACTTACAATGCCCCATTTTATCTTTAGTTACAAACATTTACGAAGCTAAAATTTCACCATTTTTTATTCTAGAATATCAATTAGATACCTATCTAATCGACTCGTAAAACAAGGTTAAATACCAGCCGAACATTTGCTAATAACTTTTACATTTAAATACCAAACGACGTCACTTGCAGTGTCATTACAACCGTTTCCTACGCTTATTATCCGTATCATTTATATACATCATTTAGTAACGTTCGTGTGTATGATAATTTTGTTAAATAGCAATAGGCTAGGCCCTGAAAAGAACTAAAATAGAACGAGTCGGCCTAGACAGAGGAGCCTTTACCCTTGATGTCACCCCAATTGTATTGATCTGTAGCAACTCGACAACGTCTTTTACTAATTCGGGTGTTTCTGAGAAATATTACCTAATATCCAGATAATACAAACAAGGCATATAAGTTAGAGACAGTTTTTCCGTGAATTCAGTCACTTTTATAAGCGCTTCGAAAAGCAATTAGGTTCATTTAGTTCTGTTCTTATCAAGTATACGTTACGAATAGGCAACTTTTTGTAATAGAGTTTGTCGTAGACTTTTCGCTTCCATCGGGAATAAAATTGAAGACCTTTTCGTTGAGACAACACGTCAAAACTACCAAACAAGATATCTATTCCCTTGGAGCAATTATTTAGGACCGTATAATACTCCAGCCAATTATCTTCCAACAATAACAATGGTCATACAAAAAGAACTTATAATATTACGATATGTATTCGTCTATTCACACATGGCTTCCTAAACACGTAATTCATTGCCCAGAGGTGATTATGGAATCACAAGCGGATGTTATAATTAAGCTGTAATTAGTTCGGGGACTGACGTTACACACTTATTGGAAAATCGTATATTCTTGTGTTCGTATCAGATAAAAATACGAGAGCGTTGCGTGATGGTTCCGCTGTAAAATTGTACAGAAAACGTTATAGAATTGCAAGTTTAAGTATTTAAAATGCGAGCGTAAAACGTTGGATGTCGGACGACTTACCGTGAGCAAGGTCGCAAATATACTGATGTGGATGTTAATGAATATTCCATTGTTTTTTCAACTACCCACAATTGTATTTGTAAAACGGTTATAATGTTTATAAAACAATTTCAGTTTTCGTAGGAGAAATAATTTCTAGATTGGTTGAATAATATAAGATATCATTAGTAGACATGTAGGTTTAGTAATGTAATAAAAGATCTAAAGAGAACTAAATATTATACGAGAAAAAATTTAGCCGAATTGGTCGACCCGTAGATGTTAGTTGTAGGTCGAGTGTTACGTTATGTATACATTTAGCGATTCATTTTTATATATAAAGATGTTATTTATTTTTGCATTGTGTCATAAAAAAGTTCTATTTCTATATACGTAGGTTTTGAGAAATACAAAGACAATTATCGGTTTCCTGTTCGACTTTAACCACCATCGATGTAATCTCTAGTAATGTGAAATATCACGCCTTCGCCGAGATCATTGCAGGCAAATAATTAAAATGTAGCTAGCAAGCAAGGGACGATACTGGTATCACCGACGCAACCAACTTTGTAATGAGATGTTGATATTTTAATCCGGGTTTTTGTTTTATATAGATAATCATAAAAATAACATAAAATCTTAGGTTTATATAACATATAAATACAACTTAAAGTTAGTTTGTTTTTTTAAACCCAGATCGCTTTTCACTCAAATCACGATAAAAATCACGTTTTAAATAACACGTGACTCGTTAAATTCCCGTCACAATAACAAACAGCCGAATTAATTGCGTGTTATTTTGACTATAATATAACCAATGCGGTTGCGAACCATCTCATAGTTTTGATAATAATTTATCGACACGCGTCACCGACCGCTTCGCTGTAATTGACGGAGGGAATTAATTAATCGCTATTGTTGTAATCAACTTTAATACAATGGAGCATGGTTTAATATTGTTTGTGTTGCGGGTTGTGGGTTTTTCTCAAACCGAAGGTGAACCAGGGTGCGTCAACTACCCTTCAATGACTCATTAGACTCAAGGCCTGAAGGATTAAGACGATTGGTCTGCTCTATCAATTAATTAGTCTGTAAATATTATAACTTTCTCGCCTGGATATTGTCTATGGATATTTGAAGTCTGTGGTACCGGTTATGGTATTGTTAGTTAGATAATTTTGTTTTCTAATTTTTTAACATGTAGTGTTTATATATGAAAAACATTTAAGACATTTTTATGTTTTAAAAATATTAAATATAGAGGAAGAAAGAATCATTATAATTGGCAATTAACCATCGTTTTAACCAACTTATGTAACATTTTAATAGGTTTTTCATTTTATTGATTGATACAATAACGTACAAATTCTTCTTAAATAAGTAAGGGTACAATTAATAAAGATTAAATTTCAATTGACGCTGTATTGCAATATAAAACATTAAAATTAATTGAGGATTACTCATAGAACTAGCGGTGGTAAGTTTTTTTCACTCCATAAAAGCTATCCTTGTGCCTTGTTTATTAAGGTTAAAAAGCAGCCGAATTGCAGGAGTCTTTCTCGAGTAATTACGCTATGTAATAAAATGTAATAAAATAAATGTATATATATGCGATATATTATGATTTATTTAGATTACTAATTAGAGGCACTTATGTAAAATTAAATAATGCATCAAAAATAATTGAATTTAATTAATCAATTATAATTTAAATTACAAAACGCAGTGCGTAACTATTCGGGAAGCAAACAATTAAATTCTGGGAAACTATTCTGATATTTTTTATTATTTTCATGTATCATTTGAACATAACCGAAACCAAATTTAAACCTATAATCTACCAGCTCGTTAACCGTATCGTAGCCTGTATTTACCTTGTTGGGAGTAGATAAAATGTGGTCGGTTACGGCCGTCCATTTTGATTCATTTTAAGGAAATAAAATCACTATTGTTTTGGTGCACTAGCGATTCGGTATATAACTGACATCGTGCGTAAATTGAATACGCCCGTATCGTTTTCCTTACCCCTCCCACTCCATTCCTTTATGCCCCTCATCGTTCCTTTTAAAGTCGGCATTTGCTGGGACGTAAGTTCTCTGCAAATAACCTTACGCCTATGCAAATGTGGCGATTGCGCTTACCATACGCACAGAATCTAGTCACCGCTGGTGGATCTACCAAGTACCCGGACTAAGCGGTACGACTCTACATTCTTTATTCGAACCGCAAGGGACTGGAACATGCTTCCTGAGTCTGTGTTCCCTGACGGGTATAATCTGGGGATCTTCAAAAGTAGAGTGAACGGGTAGCTTCTAGGGAAGCGCGCTCCATCTTAGACTACATCTACGCTCACCAGCAGGCGAGATGGTAGTCAAGCGCTTCCCTATCACACAATAAAAAAAAACATCAGGCGACCCACCAGCTCTTTTGCCGACTATGATATAAAAAAAGACTTGGATAAAAAGTGCATAAAATATAAGTGTAAGGTTCTTCGATAGGTTTTTAATAACCGAGTTATGTAAAATGTTTTAAAAATATCACAACTGTGTGACATAAGATATGGTTTATTTTTAGAATGTAAATATTTTGTAATTGCATACTGTATGTATTTTGTCTTTATTTAATTTTAAACGTTGTTCCATGTGAATAGGGTTTATTTGCCTGTACGAGCAGAAAGGTGAAGGTATTTTTGGTCGTAACGGCCCTTGAAAATGGTTGTGACATCGTTTTAGTTTTCTCTCGCGTTTTTACACACGTGACGCGAACGGGGCTTAATGCTATCGAAAATCCTACTCATCCTACTATTCCTACTAATATTATAAATGCGAAAGTTTGTAAGGATGTGTGTGTGAAGAGCAACAATGCTCTTTCACGCAAAAACTACTGAACCGATTGCAATGAAATTTGGTACGTAGGCAGCTGGACAACTGGAATAACATATAGGCAACTTTTCCGACATCCCTTCGAGATACGGACTTACGCGGGTGACCCCGCGGGGCGCAGCTAGTTTCAATAAATTCTAGAACATTCCCTTTTTCTCATAAGCTATAAAAAACAAAAAAGTGAATCAGACTGAATACTAATTGTATTGTTAATTTATATAATAAGCTTATAAACTAGCATTTTACTCCCAAAACTGGTCGATATGCTCGATTTTTTTTTGCAATTTTATCCTTACCGATAAAACGTACCACATCACTATTCGAGCATGTCCCAAGGCAATAACTAGTGATGTACTCGAGTGCACGACACAGTCGTGCGTCACTAGGGGTCAATGCACTGTTATCAACACAATCGATAACGCATCGCCCCAACATACCCTCGCACGGTTCATGATATATGCTAGTTTGTTATGTCAATAGTTAAATACCTATTTCCGTTTCGAATTAATCCCTTGAGTTTATTTATTGCACAGTTATCAAGTGGATTATGAAATGAAGGAATGTTTAAGGATCAATAGTAGCGGCTTCGGGTCCTGCCTCGAAATCAAATTTATTGTATTTGTTAGATTTATTAAGCACTAGCTGCGGTTTCACCTGCGTAAGTCCGTATCTCGTAGGAATATCGGGATAAAAAGTTGCCTATATGTTATTCCAGTTGTCCAGCTGTCTACGTACCAAATTTTATTGCAATCGGTTCAGTAGTTTGTGCGTGAAGGAGCAACAAACACACATCCTTACAAACTTTCGCATAAATTATTATTATTATTATTTTTTTTATGTTATAGCGGGCAACTGAGCTGGTGGTTCGCCTGATGGTAAGCGATCACCCCCGCCCATGAACATTCGCAAAGGTTGGGTCTCTGCGAATGCGCTGCCCGCTTTTTTGGGGTAAGGGAAAAGGAATGGATTAACGACTGGAAAGAAGGAATGGACTGGGACGGGTGAGGAAAAGGAAACGGGCCTCCGGCCTCCTATTATATTAGTAGGATAGGATAATAGTAGGATAGGATTTTAATGTTATTAAACTAAATGAAAAGTCAATTATAATCTAAGTATACTAATATTATAAAAAGGTAGTAAGTGAATTTATGAGTTTGTAACGTTGTATGGAGCTATTGAAACAATTTTAAAAAATATTTTATCAATGGACAGTGGCGTAATCTATGAGAGTCAACCGGGAACTAGTAGAAGTTCATGAAGTAAGCTCCTCCGACGGCTTCGCTCGCGTTTATATTTAAAATCATTGTCTGTTTAAAAATCATCGTCTGTAGACCAAGTACATCTCAATTAGTCCATTGCTTTTGTTTCATTTTTTAAATGTCCAAGTGTTCCTCGTAGGCATTATTATATGTTATATCGTCTCGTATTATTTACAGATTATAACTAAAATACTTAACAGTACATCAAGCAAAGCATTATGAATTAAATTAATATAAAATGATAACAATGAAGCGTATATTCATAATGAAACTTGTGAGTGACAGCGGACTTCAAAGTTAATCATTCCTGGAGACAGAAGCCGCGTCAGTGCTTCGCTATTCGTTTAGTTAATTACATAACACTTTTACGATTTCGCGTTTTAAAGAAATTAGGTAGTGGCTGCCTTGATTTATGGTTTATTTATAATGGCGTGGCTATTGTTTAGTAAGAAGAATACGTATTATTAAATTCGCTTTAAGTTTTAGCGTCATATTCGGAGTGGTTAAATAGATGTTATTATACATATAAATATTCCTCTTGAATCAATCTGTCTATAAAAAAAACCCTATCATAATCCGTTGCGTACTTTTAAAGATTTAATCATACATAGGGACAGAGAAAGGGACTTTGTTTTATACTATGTAGTGATGCACATTAATATTATTGATGCGAAAGCAAGACTGTATCACCTTCACACACAACCAAAGAAACGATTTAAATGACGTTAGTTTTTTATGCCATAAGCTGCCAACTGAGTTTGTGGTTCGCCTGATAGTTAGCGATCACCACCGGCCATGAATATTCGCAGAGGTAGTGCCCCTACGTATGCGCTACACGCTTCTCAGGAGAAAGAGATAGGGAAATGATTAAAATGACTGGAAAGTAGGAATAGACTGGGAACTGTCAGGAGAAGAAAACAGCCTCCTTTACGGATATCTGATAGTTTATGCTGGAAATCCTACAGGAACCGGACTATGCAGGGAAGATTCCGGTCTATCTATCTTTTTCCTATGGCTTAAGCTAGTTTTTAAATAAATGCACGTGTCGGCTCCAGCGATATACATGGTGCAACATGATCGGGTTTAAACAACTTTCAAATTTAAACTTTCGATTCGGTAACTAGGTAAATGAATATTGACTTAATTTGATTATCAGAGCCCATACATTATGTGGCTTGTATGTAGGATTTACCATTACTATACGCATTTAAAACCAATATTGTTGCAATAATGATAATTAATTAACTTCAATAGAAAGAATCTATGAAAGTATGGATTTTAGAAGTTCTATGTCGACCAGATATTTATTATATTGTATCAAATTTCATACGAAAGTAGAGATGGGTTACTCTCGCGTTTAAAATATTAGTATTGATTATCGATTCATTAATTTGAAATAATTCCTTTCTCATTTTACCAATTGAAACACAAAGTTTTTTTATTATAATTAGTAAGTCTATATAAAAGTCATCAATTATCTAATCTAAATAAAAATCTATAGAATAAACATAAATCTATAGAATCTAAACTCAACGACTCCTAAGAAAAATGAGCTTTCCGCTCGTGAAAATATTTCCAAAATGATTTAAGCACTTTTTTAGTTTATCCTTTATAAACGTTATTTTAACAATTAAATATATCTTCGTTATGATAGATGTGTAGAAAAGATCTAATCATTGGTATCGCTCGATTTCATTTAATTCGTCGTAGTAAAACCTTATGTCCTTAAACCTTATGAAGGACCTTGTCCGTTGAATTTACTTGTTGAAATTTCCAAATCACCACAAAATTCACGTTTCGATTTATTTCATTCGTCTTGACGGTTGTTAGAAGCAAATTCAACCGTAAAATCACCTCTTTAAAATACAATTTTCGATAGCAAAATAACGTACATTACGAGTATACACAAAATAAGCAATTGTCTAAAAGAAATACGTAAGCGTGTAATAAATACAAGTGTCCGAACATAACAGTCTCTGAAGGAGTGTGTCGCCCGCCCTGTTGGCTCGCCTCACCTGTTGCTAGGTGGAGTGGGTGGTGGGAACACTCGTTGTCTGTACTCTGTAACAACTGTAGACTTTGGGTTTTATGTATTTTTCTTTACACGGTGGGAAGTCGTGTGTGTTTTATGTTGGTACAACGATGATGGTTTTTTTGTGTTGGTATAACTTTTACACTGATCGCAATGAGGCATATGTTTGGTTAGAGTGTTCGTTTATAGGATTTTTCTTTAAGAAGCACTTTGAGCGGATTTTTATTTGAGTATATTAGACATCTATAGTTTCTGATCTTCAAACGACTTCTGGAAATGAGGTGGATATTAATTTTTTTTTTGTTAGTGTTGCCATAGCAATGTAAATTGGCTGATATTGATTTAAAAGTTTTTTTTTTATTAAAAACTGATCTCTCCTGTGTTTTATTTAAATTTGGTATAGTTCTGACAATTTCAAGGCGGGTTTTATAAAAAAAAAGGAATTTTATTTCCTGTTATTTTATGTTTTTGATGCAATTATTGTTAAAAGATTAGATATAAACAAAGTTGTTTATGTTTAGATGATGTACGGTTTATTGTTTTTATTGTTATTTGTAATTGCATATCGAATTTATAATTAAAAATAATTCGTTACATGTGAATAACACATATAAAACAGAACTCCCGATAAATTCGTTTCACATTTATTTTTATAATAATACATTACTGAATAATAACAATACTTTTATACGCACCTACGTATTATAACATACAATTCTTTTTAACTAAAAACTAAATCGCCTTCTAATTTCAGATCTAATCCGGTTCTAAATGGGATTGGCCTTCCTTTTTGAAGTCGGTTGGAAAAAAACATCTTCAGTTTAATAAGATTATAGCAATATTTCGGACTCAAACCTGCCAGACATTAGACAATTTTATTGGCTGGACCAAGAATTATACTTACCTACTTACATAAAAAAATATTTGAAAAAATCTGTTTAACATAGTATCCAAATTAAAGTCATAATATTTTATTCCATTTCAATTCAAATAATCATAAACTATTAATTTATTCTCATAAAAATATATTATACACATATTTAAGAAGCAACAATAAATTAGAGATTGCCGGAACTCATAACACCACGGTATATGAATATCACGAAATTTTACAAATATTAGAACATTAATAACATTTTTGTAGGTTCAAAACATTATTTAATGACCCTTTAATTCGAAATGTTTCCATTTTAAATGATTTTCTAAAAAATGAATACCCTGGATTCAGATTGTGTATGTTCACAGAGCTAAGATAACTGGATAATTCCTCTCCAAAACAAATATACCCTAATCACATCTGTGAAAAAGATATTTTTATATACTTTAGCCTTCCACCGCAATAAAAAGCCACTTAATATCATCTCATATAATCGCTCTATTAGGAATTAAGCGACAAACAAATAAATCAATCATCTTCGCATTTATGTATTAGTAAGACTTATATTATATGGAGAAAATAATTGCGGGTACATAAGTACCTGGGATACTCAAACCAACTTACATGCGTGAGAACATTCGTGCAATGCATGCTCACACGTGGAAAAACTATTAGCAAATGGCGTCTCGCACTTGTTGGTATGGTTAGTCGTGTAATGCGAATGATTGAAAATCATTTACCTATTTTATTTAGATCATAGAAATAAGATGATTTATTTACTAGATTATTTATCATGTTATATGTTTGCACTGCTGGGACACGAGCCTCGTATGACGGATCGGACCCTAATCCACCACGCTGGTCAAGTGAGGTTTGGCAGATGTCATATGTCGTCCAACTTTCGATTCTTGTACATGCCGATTTCCTCAAGATGTTTTTAATCTGTTGTTTTCAATCCTCGAAGAAATGCAGAACCCAGGTATCATTTTATGTAACAACACATAAAACGCGCGTCTCTATCAACACTTATCTGTATTACAACTAACACTCACACATGCTCACTTCAGTCACGTGCGAATTGAACAGCCGTCCCAAATATCTATACGACGTGTCGTAATCACGCAATTATGCCCCCTAATTGCCCGGTGTGTCGGTGCATAATTGCTTGCAAGAAACGACCGGTGAAAGGCGGTCCGCACTGGACTGGCCTGTAGCACCGGGTTTATCATATATGCCATTTATTATGTAGAAAGTCTCGTATTTGCTCTCAAGTTGTTAGTTGTGATATTGCAGAAAATTTGTGGTTATATCGGGAGTTACCTTTAAACAACTGCATTGGAGAAATTCACCGAGCACTCCGAACACTCGCTGTAAAGTGTTCGAAACGTCGGGTTAATAATATAATGAATAAATCGCGTTTAAAATCTTTGCGTAAAATCAAACACAAGAAAATACTAACTGCATTGAAATCAATAGCGTTAACCATTTTAGAGTACGTACCAAGTCGTACTGCTATAACATTTATGTTAACATTTCCCAGCTAGACTCGGAAAGTCTAGACAAGCGAACGTTTTATAGACTTAATATTCAAACACGAGCCGAGTTCAACATTCGATAAACGGAGTCACGTGTTGCGCCATTATTTGTTAGTCCCTAGATCTGTTTGACATATTGGTCTATTTACTTTTTATATACATAGATACAGCTATGTAACAGTGGTGGCTCTGTGGTGAAGACCTCGGATTTCAAAATCGATAAGACGGGGTTCGAAACCAGGCAAGCGTGCAGGCAATAATAGATTTTTTAAATGTATTTGCACATGTGGATCACACCACCATTGCTCGAAACGGTGAAGGAAAACATCGTGAGGAAACCGGCATGTCTGAGAATCGAAAATTCGACGACATGTGACATCTGGCAACCCGCACTTGGCCAGCGTGGTGGATTGTGGCCTAAACCCTCGTAGGCGGCCCGTGTCCCAGCAGTGGGAACATAGCTGTTGATTATTTATACAGATACATTTATATGATGTATTTATAATACAGGTAAATAAACAGTCGGTAGCTACAGCACATATAAAATTGGATTATGATTATACTCGGTTCTTTATGTGAATTTATCTACAACTCACTATTTTCTAGTCTATTTTAATGGAAAAGTGATAGAAGGTTTTAACAGAACGCAGACGGCTAGTATTTCAGTATTTAATTAATGATACCTGTTCTTGTATAAAAATTCCTTTAATTTCTTAATTGTGAAGTTTTTAATGTCATTTCACTGATCAATTTTCTATGCGTATCAATACCATACTTTCTGCATTTAGCAAAATCGTGTTAAAACCTCGCATATCTCAATCGTATCCCATTATATATCAACATTAATATTACAAAAAGGAAACTTTTTTATTTTTGTATATTTGTAACGTTCTCACGAAAAAACCATTGGACCGATTTCAAAAATTCTTTCAAAATAAAAAAGCTGCAGCTATACTAAGTGACATAGGCTATATATGTACCACGGGCAAAGCCGGAGAGAACGCCTAGTAATTTATAACTGTATGAGCATTGTTTATAATTCTTTTTTTTTCGATCATCTACACTAATATTATAAAGCTGAAAAGTTTGTTTGTTTGTTTATTTGTATCAGGAACTACAGGTCCGATTTGAAAAATTCTATCAGTGTTAGATAGCCCATTTATTGAAGAAGGCTATACGAGACGAAGCCGGGGCGGACCGCTAGTTTTTTAATATAATATAAAGTGTTGAATATATAAATATATCGTGGTATTTTTTTTTATTTTTTATTTTTTATTTTATTTTATTGGTTTCCAAACAACTTATACACTAATACAAGAGCAGCAGTAATAATGTACATCAAATATTGTTCTGTGTATAAATCTATTCTATGGATACACAAATTACTATCTAGTGCGCAAGATTAACTTAACGAAAAAATTTTATCTAAACAGAAAAAAAAAAGATTACAACAAAAACATTATTATATTCACTATACCAAGTTGACGGAATTAGTAAAGAATTAACAAAGTTAATGAATAACAACATTTTTAACCACAAAACGCAAACTAGTTTGTTATAAATATAATTAACGTGTTCGGCCACGTGACTCGCCGCCATGTTTTAATTCACTTAGGTGCGTTTGGATGTCAATAACCTATTGTATTTTAATGTTGTAATGCTCCCCCGTTTTGAAATTTTGGTTGGTTGTTGTAAAAAGAGATTCTTGCATAGGTACTATATGAAAATTGTTTGATTTTTTATTTAAAAGAATAAAGATGTGTTGTATTTGTGTATGTAGGCCTTTTTCATAAGTAAATCTCGAGTAAATAGACTTCTTGAATGGTTGTAGGACTAGAGATAATCGTTTAGTATCTGACATTCATTTCTTGTATTCGATTTCGAATAACTATTTGCATTGCAATTTAATTATTTTTAAGTCTTTTATTTTGACTTACGTATTTATAGTTTTTTAATTTTTTTCTATATGGGTTTTATCAATGAGTTTAACTAGATGAAAAAATTAAGCTGAAGTGTCAGAGCATAGTGACGGTTTTAATTTTTTTTATAACTAAGGGAGCGTCCATAAATTACGTGAGGTGTTTAAGGGGGGAGGGGGTCAAGTAAATTCTTTCTAAATCTCACTTGGGGAGAGGGGGGTTTTAATAAATATTACGTAACTTTTTTTTACGTAAGTTTAGTTAAAAAATCCTGAAAAATGTATCACGTAATATGGACGCCCCCTAAGCTTACAAACGAAGGAAAGTACCTACAGTTTGCCTATTAGGAATCGCGATGTGTTGCCGGTCTTTAATGAATGTAAAATGAAATTGTCTAAAGTCTAAACAGTTTCTTTACGGACTTTTGGCGCCCCCTTCTCAGTGCGAGGCACGCCCCGCCCAGCCCCACCCCCACCTTGAGCGAGGCGTGCAAACAATCGCCTTTCTATTATTTTATATGCTTTGTTTGAAGCTTCTGTGTGCTCTTATGCTATTAAAAATATTATAAATGCTTTCAGTAATTTACTAATAAAATTAGTATGTTTTTTTTAATAATAAACCGACTAACTTTTTAGCGGTTCGTATGTATCTTTTTATGGATGCAAATAGATATTTTTAAGAAGGTACATGCTGTGCACTTAATTTAATTGTTATTGTTTGCCAACATAAATGTATTAAGATATAGGGTTATAAAGTCGATAAATCTGTTATTACTAAATTTCCGAGTCTTACCATGGTTTTAAAATTATAAATATTGCGTCTATAATGTTGAGATACGACTGCATGTACAATTTTACATTTTTACTCGATCACGATGAAATTGACCTTCAACTAAAAGTGTTCTGGACGATTCCCATCTTACTTAATGCCTGGTACGTGACCGACAAAAGATTTACCAGATATCCCAAAAACAGTACAAATTTTCATCCCTTTTCCACAGAGTAAATATTGTTATGCAATCGCAATATCGCGCTCATAGCTTCCGAATTCAAATATTTGTTGTGGAAAAGATAACGAAGTTAGCCTTCACAAATAATTGGACTTGGGAACTGTTTTGATTGATGCTTTTATTAAAAGTTTCATTTTGTTATTTCAGTTCAGTACTTAGCTTCGAAGATTTAAATTTTGACGTAAATTTAGGTGTTTTGATTGTGTTCTATTACTTATAGTCCTATCCTACTAATATTATAAATGCAAAGTTTGTGAGGATGTGTGTGTGTTTGTTACTCTTTCACGCAATAACTACATAACCGATTGCAATGAAATTTGGTACGTAGACAGCTGGACAACTGGAATAACATATAGGCTACTTTTTATCCCAATATGCCTACGGGATGCGGACTTGCGCGGGTGAAACCGCGGGGCGCATCTAGTAAGTCTATAAAGTTACAATTAGAATTTTGCAACAAATTCCTTCTACTGTTAAAATGTCTATCTGTCTGTTTAATAATCATATTTATATGCGCAAGTCTGAAAGAATGACGTTGATTGATGATTGTCTTTTGTCTATGATTCCCCGCCGAATGAACAAACAGACGTTTTAATGTACTGTTTTGCAGTTCGCACGTATAGCGGAAATTATTACCGAAAGATGCGCCGGCGCATACAAAAAATCAGGCTAGCACGGTAGCGTATGAAACGCGAAGGTTCTGTACGGTTAACATATATTTTTACCGACGTCTCCCAAAACAAAGGAAGTTGCCAATTCGTTTGTATTTCTTTTGGATTTGTTCCTAGATACCTTTACTTGACACTAGATGGCGTTTCGTTAAATATTCGAAGTTCTTCTCTTATTTGGATAAATGAGCATGAATAATTTTCCATTTAAACTTTCTAAAAAAACTACTGACCACCATGCAATAGTTATTTTTATCTATTATCTCCAGTCTGTCTCTATTTTTTTTTTTTTTTTTCAAATATCTCTATCCTACTAATATTATAAATGCGAAAGTTTGTAAGGATGTGTGTGTGTTTGTTGCTCTTTTGCTCTTTCACTCAAAAGCTACTGAACCGATTGCAATGAAATTTGGTACGTAGACAGCTGGACAACTGGAATAACATATAGGCAATTTTTATCCCAATTATCCTACGGGATACGGACTTACGCGAGTGAAATCGCGTTGCGCAGCTAGTATTTTTATAAACCACGTCCTACGATGAAATCAGTCAAGAATTTGGCAAAATTATTATAAAACAGGCTTTAAACTTCAATGCCCAATATAAATAGAGCTGAACCTACAGCAGTTTATCGACGAAATTATAATGCGAGTGTTAACGTCACGTTTAACGACTGTTTTATGGCCGCCATTAAAATTGTTCAAGTGTTATCTTCGAGATCCCATGTCTGATGCGAATGCGATTTATAGCTGTTTCAAAGATTTGATATGCGCCTTTATAGAATGTTTCGGTGCTTGCTGACTAGCGACTTTTAAAGTGTAATAAATAATATAAAATATATATTTATTCCTTATCAAATAACAAGATTTGCTTAATAACAGACATTTACAGAAATTGTGATAAGTGGCACCCGTTCTAGGCTGAGTCCAAAGACTCGCCTGTTAGGCACCAGCTTCTTTCCTTATTTTAGTTAAATTAGTATGCCTTAAATTAAAATATTCTTAAATTAAAAACGTCATAATATTTATAAACTTCATTTATGAGTAGAAATGTTATGATTCGATTTGATATAATGAATTCGATTAGGTGTAGGTGTATCCGTTTTAATGGTTACTAGCCTTTCGCTCGGCTTCGCCCGTGGTTCATATATAGCTTATGACACTCAGTGAAGTTGCAGCTTTGTTATGGTGAAAGAATATTTGATATCGGTACAGTGGTTTTTGCGTGAAAAAGTTACAAACATGCAAAAATATAAAAATACAAAAGCCTCTGTATAATATTAGGGTACATAACTATGAGTTCGAGTTATACTATCGAGTTTCTTGTAGATTCTTGGTACAAGCGACCTTTCGATTGGAGTTTTATAAAAAACTAGCTGCACCGCGCAGTTTCACCCGAGGACGAATCCACGGGCAATAGCAAGTATTTGTATAGCTCAAGTCTCATTCTGATGTATAAGCTATATTATTGCTTAGTTTCATATAAATCCATTCAATAGTTTTTACGTGAAAGAGTAACAAACATCCATCCACCCATACTTACAAACTTTAGCATTTATATTATTGGTAGGATATCATAGAGAGAGGACTTGACACGGAATGTCAATGTTGTCAACTTTAATGGAGGTACATGTGTAAGAAACGATATTTATTATTTATTGAGAAGTTGTCCAGAGAAATAAAAGTTTAATAAGAACAGAAAGCTCCGCAATAACTTCGCTGGGAGTTCTCGTACGTCTAGGGCTGGCATCTATCCGTTAAACTGTTTTTAGTAATATTCTATTTACTACCATATATTGCGCCCCGCGGTTTCACCCGCGTAAGTCCGTATCCCGTAGGAATATCGGGATTAAAAGTTGCCTATATGTTAATCCAGTTATCCAGCTGTCTACGTACCAAATTTCATTGCAATCGGTTTAGTAGTTTTTGCGTGAAAGAGCAACAAACACACACATCCTCACAAACTTTCGCATTCATAATATTAGTAGGATAGGATGATTGCAAGCACATTTTCTATTTCATTGGGTAATATTTTTATTATCGCATTATGACGACCCTATTTTCCACCTACAAACTTTCCATGTACACGCTCCTTACGGAACATATTCTTATGAGTTTGTATTATTTTTTATACAAATTTAAGTCTAATAAATGTCTCGATACAAATACCTCAATCCCTCATATTGACGTCTTTTTATCAAGACTTATCATAGGGTTAATTTTAACCGGCTTCAACAAAAGGTTCAGAATTCGACTGCATATTCTTTGTTGCATAACTGTTTACTGAGTGAGATTTTGATGATTAATAATCCAAATTTGATCTAGTTCTAACAATTTGAAGGCATTGATAACGAGATAGATTCATTTTTCACTAAATCAATGATGTACAAGCAATTTTATTGCAAGTATATAAAATATATGAAAAGATCGATTTAATAAATTGACTAGGCTATCAATTAAACAACTAATTGACTAGTAGGTAGTCAGTCGACACATAGCAAAATAAGTATTAGAAAACTGTGACAGATCTAGAAATTAAAATCTTTTAACGGGGAGACTTAGTGACAGTCGGGTTAATAATATAATGAATAAATTGCGTTTAAAATCCGTTAAAAAGTCTTTAATTTCTAAATGTATAATACTCGCGTAAAATCAAACACAAGAAAATACTATGTGACAGGTCTAGTAACAGCGACGCGTGGTATCGACCGCAGGTTTTGAGAAGTGGGTAGCGGAGTCTCTTATCTCTTATCACTAATGCGACGGTAATGGTCAACTAATCGCTTGGTAATTGCCTTTTCTGCGTAGCGTCGAGTTATGATTTTTTTTTGTTAGCTGGCGGTACGTTAATATGTCGCTGAGGTGTTTTAAGTGGGCCTATTTTTGTTCTAGAATCTAGATTATCTCTTAATTAAAATACTGTTACTTCTAGCTGGAAATTGGATAATTTTTTACGGGTTTAATGTTGTGATCTACCAGTTACTGTAATAGTGGGTTTTTCACAAATTTCCACAATTTTACAGGTGTAGTAGGAGGCATACATACATTGTGTCCTGCGGGTTCATCCGTGTTTTTCCTTTGAATAAAAAGGCTAATTGTTCCGTGGGTATTTCGTAATAAAAATTAGCCCAAGTTGCTCCTTATTATATTATTTAATTAGAAGCTTCTTGGGCTGCTATCAGGCTAGTGAAAGTCCTATCAAAGTTGGTCCAGCTGTTCCAGAGAACAGCCGGTATAAACAGACGGACAGAAGAATATATCTTTGTATCAGAACGTGTATAAATCCACATGCATTAAGTAACATTGTAATATTACAATCAGACACTGAATTTTATTTTATTAGTATGGATTTAACTAAGAGCGCTAGATGGCGCTGTTAAAGTTTCCATACCTTATAATATTTAAATCATTATTCAGTAACTCAGCAATAAATGTTTTATTCTCAATTGTTTTATCTCTAAAACAGCCGTAAGATATCGCTTCCAACAACCTAAACCGCACCAGCATATAAATGAGCGATTTATAAATTATCCTTAATGGATATCAAACAAAACAAGATAATGACTCGGGTTTTCCCGTAATCGCTTTGTAATTGGTTAATGAAAGCGCGTAAAAGCTGTTATTGCAGTGGAGTATGCGACGCGTGCAGAAGATTGCAGTGAGCGCCCGTGACTCAATTGTTCTACGTATTGATGACGCGGCTCTGATGACGGCCTGAACGCCACCTGAATGTTGACGTTTTGCGACGGGTTTCGCTTTTAGGTTATGTTTTATACTAGATTAACTGCGCCCCGCGGTTTCACCCGCGTAACTCTCCGTAGGAATATCGGGATAAAAAGTTGCCTATATGTTATTACAGTTGTCCAGCTGTCTACGTACCAAACATTGCAATCGGATCGGTAGTTTTTGCGTGAAAGAGCAACAAACACTAATAATAGTAGGATTTCTGCCTGCGGCTTCGCACGTCAAAAGTAGAGATGGTCAAACGATTTTCCCCGGATAAGTCCCGTGGGATTTTGGGCATGAAAACTATACTATGTCCTTTCTTGTCTTAAACTATCTATATACCAAATTTCATCCAAAACGGTTCAGTGGTTTAGACGGAAAAAGATACAGACAGGCAGTGCTACTTTCGCATTTATAATAAAGGTAACTTCTTAGTGAAACTGTGTCAATATATGTTAATAAAACTCGGAAAGAATCATTAAAGCCTTACAAAACTCACCATTTTGTATAATTTCATGTGTATCTTTTATTTATACAATGATACGTTATTGCATAACTTTTAATGTAGATAAACACACAGGAATAAAATTAAAATGGCCTCCGATCGTAAGACAAGTTTTTCAGACTAGTTTACGTAGGATTAGTCTTCTAAATGCATAAAGTTTTTTTATACAATTTGGCTGTAGGCCAAGGGTAATTTATACAATTGTAATTGACACATTGAGTCATTGGATTGTAATATGTCAAACTAGCTTTCCGGCTTAAAAAAGTATATTAAATCGGTCCGTTTAAAATGTTATCCAAAGAAATCGTTTGCATACAAACACAAAAACAAACATACAGATGAAGCGTGAATAATAAAAATGTTTCAATAAAAAAACTGAAATAAAATATAAAATATATTGTCTATAACCGGATGTGCAGTTGCAACATTTTAGGCGGCCCCAGCACGCATCGCGCCCGTGGCAATATTAATCGTTTTATTAATTAAGTTTTTAATACGTTATACTTTTTAGACATATTATATTCGAATAGTTTAACTTATAAAATTTATGATTAAATCCTGTTTATCAACCGACTTCCAAAAAAGGAAGGAGAGAAGAAGGAGGCTTTTTTTTAACTCCCTCAATATGAATATCAAATGCTCATGACAAGTAATATAATACACCTGCACTATGTCAAAACTTTTCGAAATCAAGGTGGTGGAAAACACAAAATGGAGTCAGGAAGTTACTAAATTTAAATTCAATGTTATTTTCATTGGTAAAACGCAATTCATTCATAAATAATTAATTATTTTAACTATCCTAATAGGTTCGTTTGTCCTAATATGTAATTAGGAGCGTGGATCGTGGTCACCAGACCACAAAACCGCGTTTTATATGACTCATTTTAATTTCATAATAAATAATGATCACAGAAAAAAGAGAACAACAAAGATTAATAAAAATGAAAGAAATTATCAATCTGTAAAATACCATTACAAATAACACACATGTAGAAAATATGTAAAAAAACCAAACGAAAGAGGCGCTTATGAAGGTCTTATCTTATTAAAGCGGAAACAAATTGCTTAAAAGTTAGCCTGATACGTCATTGGATTTTACGCAGTGCGTCTGAATTTTTTATTAAGTTCTGGTTTTCAAATTTCGCGGTACAATTATTTTAATTTATGGTTATGTCCGTTTTGAAAAACCCCAATCTTAATGGAGGCTTGTTCGAATTAAACTCGAATCATATGTATTCAAGTGAATATTCATTACTTTTTTATTATAAAGTTCATTCAAATAAAACTTCAGTCTATACATTTAGCCAACGTGTATATTGTAAATTACAAACAACGATTGAAGACGCGCGAAATTCAAATTTGGACTTTTTAAAATAGTTCGTAAATTCAGGCAAAGGACAAAGTTCATACAGCCAAGTCATCGCGGTATTGACATTAAAACAGCCAGCCAGTCCCCAAAAAATTGTTTATCTTTCACAAGAAATAATAACAAACGCTAGTGCTGGCCGACGGATTTAAAAATAAATGAACAACAACAAGATTTTTTTGTTATTCAAAAACGCGAAAACATCGCGGCAAGCTGTGATAGCAAAAAATGAAAACACATTAAATCCCAATCTAGATTCGCAATATGTTTTTAATCTTGAATGAATAATGAATCCGGATTGCGTCGGTTATTTGATGGTTTGCTGTCTGCTGCCGGATTATCTAGACTTTAAATGTTATTGAAAATATAAAAAACTTTAACTGACTAGCGGTCTCCCCCAGCTTTGCCCACGCCCACGGTACATTTTATGTTATAGCCTTTTTTGTACTCTGGAATCACCTACACAGTCAACTGTAAAAATTTTTGAAATCTGTCCAGTACATTTAGAAATGAAACACTTTTAACGGATTTTAAACGCGATTTATTCATAATATTATTTAACTCGACGCCGGCGTCGTCGTCGGTCGGGCTAAATCTTGAGATTAGCGCGTTCAAAAAAACAAAGATACAGAACAAACTAACTGTAATGAATATGACTGATTGGGATAGGATTTGGCCCTGTCTGCTTCCATTGGGCTAAAGTAGGAAGTTCCAGGTCCAGGCAAGGCATACAGGCAAGTCGGAATAACTTGGGATCTAGTTGAAAACCAGCGCCAGGCCAACGCCTGGCACAAGCTGAACTAGATCCTTTTTGGCGATATTGTGGGACACGCTATTGTTGTATTTCTTTTCTTTGCTATTATTATTTACTTTTGTTTTTAGTTGTTTATTTTATTATTTTTCATTTTATCTGTGTTTTTGTGTTTCATGTCGCCAAATAAATGTTTTTTCTTTCTATATACGTGGTATATAATATATACTAGTTATCTAACCGCACGAGCCATGAGCATAAATATGAGTTCAGACGCGAGCACGATGGCAATACAACCATTACCATGACCCACATACACACATGCTATCTATTAATTGTCGTGCATTGTTTATTTGGATCTCTTTATCAGCTTAACGATTATTTATCGAGTAATCTGGGTTATTGCAGTGATGAGACGTCAGTACAGAAGTGTGACGTGTGCCGCAAGGGATTTTCGTATTATCAGCCTTTGATACGAAATTTTAATGAGTTGTCGATTTTTTTTTTTTGGTCTTTTACCGTGGGAGACATAGAATTGTATACGAAAAGTGTATTTCTTTTTCAACCTCTGTTGGTATCAGATAATCAGATCTACTAACAGAAAGAAAAACTGTCGGAATGACAATAATTGTTCTCCCCCACTAAAAATGGGTGTTCGTATATACTTACAAACAGTAGGATTAGATGTACAGCACAGTTAAAAGGTATGTGTGTTTCAGGATGAAAGATATGTGGAAAGATGTATGGATGTTTGTTACTTTTTTGACGCAAAACAGCTTATCGTATCTGTATGTAATTTGGTACAGATATAGATGACGCCGCGGGCTACAGCTAGTTGCAGATACACCAACCAGTATCACTTCCCGTAACGTAGCCGCGTAACGCGTCTAATACTTATTAGAGAGCACAATTAACAATTACGATTCGCCTCACTCAGTCCTCCATTGTTCAATACCGTCGTTTATTCAAGTCATTCGATTTTCTGTGTTAATTTCATGCGACCTTCACGATGCATTGTGTGTGATTAACTATAACATTGTTAGTGAAATTTTTATATTTCATGCGTTCTGTTGTTATTATTATATCGATAACACGCTTTGATACTTTCTAAGTTTACGACGGCATTGAACATTGAGAGTACCGAGTTAAAAGACATTAACGTGTGCTTTATTGCATATTTATTGAGATTTTAGATAGCTAGAAACAAGAAAAACTCGCCACTGAAGAGAGTCTTTAATTGATAGCGTCTAACCCATTTGACGAAAACCAGTATCACGCAGATACCGGATCTGTGGCGCGTTTCTAATACAGTATGAGATATGTTGAAGCCATTCACCTGCTATTTAGTTATTTACTCCACAGCAGGTCGTCAGCCTTTTATAAATTGCGATAATACTGTGTTTGCAGTGGCGAGCTGCGTGGGCGGACGATCGACGTCCATTCAGATTAGGTTCAAGTGTGCACACGGGCTTTGATGGACTGGCATTTTGTGTTTCCACCATAGTTCTTTCTATATGACTGGCTCGCTCGTTTGACCCCAGTTTAGTTAGATTTAATATTTTTTTAAAGTAACTGTTGTAAATACAAGTGCATCTAATAGTTGTCTGTATAGTATACTAGCTGCGCCCCGCGGTTTCACCCGCGTAAGTCCGTATCCCGTAGGAATATCGTGATAAAAAGTTGCCTATATGTTATTCCAGTTGTCCAGCTGTCTACGTACTAAATTTCATTGCAATCAGTTCAGTAGTTTTTGCGTGAACGAGCAACAAACATACACACATGCTTACAAACTTTCGCATTTATAATATTAAGCAGGATTGTTTGTCATCTTTGAATTACTTACTTTTTACTACAAAAGTGCTTAGTGCCGTTTGAATAACTACTAAAAAAGGTACAACATGAAAAAACGAGTCTGCTATATCAATATTAACATAACTTATCATATTATCATCTATTCGACATTGCAGCTCCGCCTAACAATAAAACTCAAAAGTTAAAATAAAGTTGAATAAACTGACTACTTAGAATTCAAAATGCAAAATTATCTGTTGTTGACAGGGCGGGTTAAAGCTTTTAATTGAAGGGATTAAATAATGATATTTAACCAGATAAGTACTTTTAACTTCTCTCTTTATTCTTTTTAAAGCAGAGTAAATGTAGATTTATTATCATTACATATTTTTAAATGACACAGTTTTCTTTATGAATATCATCTAACATTCATGGATTGGCTAGCACTAGCCTATCATACAGCGAAAAAGCGTCTTTTCTTTTGTTTGATTTACGCGACTATTAGAAATTACAATTAATAAAATCGATAACTACCCAATTTCCAAGTCAATTAATATTTCAATAAGTATATACAATTGTAGACGGCTAAAAATATCATCAACATTATTTCAACTCGTATTTACGCGGCACATCTGCGTACACAAAAAGATCTGCTTCTATTTAAATAATTGCGTTACCTGACATAGCCACACTTAATATACAAAAATACGAGTCGGAGCGAGCGTTAATTTAAATTTGTAATCGCTCACGTGGAAAGACACGATGGCGAACAACAGTATTTTATTCAATTCCTGACCCATTATTGTAATGCGTTACGTAACTATCGTCTTTATATTCGCATGGAGAATGAGATTCGATTGTAGTTTCGTTTTTGGTTGTGATTTTGAATGTAATGTTGTTGTAAACGGAATGATTAAGAGCATTGTGGCATTTTAGCATTTTTGTAATATGACTTCTTATAGTATATATTACAGTAGTATAATATACTTGCTGGTACGAACGTGTCACTTGCGTGGCTAAAACTAGGGCCCGGATAAAACTAGCCTGTGGCTAATCCAGATAATCTATGTCTGTACCAAGCTTCGTGCAGATACGATCTGTTTTCGGATATAATCCATACATCTATCCATCCATAATCACACACTTTCGCGTTTATAACATTGTTTATTAATTGCAGTAATCATAAAAAAAAACTTGTTTTCAATTGGCATTTAATTTTCTCCAATAAAACAAAGTTGTATCTACACAAACTCAACTTCAAACATATATTTATTGACAAATTTAAATCATAAAAATATAAAATCATTTACCACCAGTTCGTATAGCGTTCTAGCAAAGAGCACCCAATAAACTGTGCAGCTATAATTTTAAAATCATTGAAATTTAACACAATTTCTCATTTGTGTATCAAATTACGTGGATTTCCAACATCCACATATTCATTCATTCTGTAGGAAGCTCCGTGAACTAATATATTTTTAAAAACGTTTTAAATTAAGTCCTACCAAGCTGAGGAATTTTATGCATCTCAAGGATCAACTAAATATCAAATAAAACTCTAAATTTTGGCTTTTTGTTATGCTTGATCATAATTATTGTATTCATGTTAGTTATTAGTAAAGTAAATTGACAAACATACATACCGGCTTATATTAAATCATCAGAAAGCAAACATGGTGCGTTTATCAACAATAAACATTAATAACTAGGTATTATAATTTTCAATAGGAATTGAACTTTAACCATCCTTTTATTGCATTGATAATGTATATCGTTGTTTTTTTATTGAATTTCATATTATATAACGTATAATTAGCATAACTTTATGCTTTGCTATATATTAATTGATATCTGAGGTCGCGGTGCACCCCAGGGTAATGAACTCGGCCCACTGTTATATAAATGATACGCTGTTGAGTCGTTCACCACGCTCACTGTAGGGGGTACAGCCTACGTCATTTATCTAGATGAAATGCAACATGTGTATCTAATTCACGTTTAGTTATCTATCAAAACGGATTGTTTACAATATGATTTAAATATAATAAACGCTATACGCCTACCCAAGTAGTTGCAGTTACAGTTATTATTCCATCAAATAGCGTTATCAGCTGTTGCTGTCACTAAACAATTATAACGTCCTATCTTAAACATTAATTACTCAATGTTTTAGGTTACTTACTGCGTGCAATGATCTGTATGTTAAAGCCTAGCATTTATTGCTTGGAGATAAAAGCGTATTTCGCATTGCATTGCAATTGTTTACTTTGTGTGCTATCGTTCTCGATCTATGAAATTAATGCAAAAACGCATCTAATGAAGCTAACAATGCACAAGGATAAAATACTGTGTAATTATGGTCTATTGAACATAAATATTCTTGGCAGAAAATGACGATAATGCTGCGGTGCTTTTAATTGACATTCAATGGTTTTTTTATTAAATACTTATTAGTTTATGGATTGAATATCAAACGTCTTATTATTTGTTTATTAATCTATTATATTTAAAGGACATTTTACAGTGCATTATTTTGAAAGAGACGATAATCTTCCTTTCTGAACATTTCAAAGCCCAGCTTAATAATATATTGATTATAATTTTTGAACGTAGGCATCATGTGTATCTGATAAGTGCTAATACAGTAATTTATTGTTTATTATGAACGTTATACGATACGAA
The DNA here is from genome assembly GCF_012273895.1 of Zerene cesonia. Lineage (NCBI taxonomy): Eukaryota > Metazoa > Arthropoda > Insecta > Lepidoptera > Pieridae > Zerene > Zerene cesonia. Next base: position 10,507,964 of record NC_052102.1, read on the forward strand.
AATATACTGTATTATTCAAAAATGAATTAATCATATCAACAGTACTCAATATATATATATATTAAAAAGAAAAATAAAATTTTACAATAAAAATAATCTTATCGAAATATATTTTAAAACTCGCTTTATAATTGGTTATCAATGTATTTAAAGGTGTAACGATAGAGGCCAGGTGTTTATCGATAGTAGATTTTATTTGATGCGTCTAATCTCTGAGCCATGTATCGAATTGCCCAGCCGCCGAATTTTCCGATCCCAGCCAATTCCTATATTTCCGTCGTAAATTCTTTCTTTATTCTATAAGCTGGCAACACTGTTGTAATGATATAACACTGCGTATCTTAGTGGGCGGTGGTAATTGCTTAGCATCAGGCAACCCACCAGCTCGGTACCCTACGTCTTCTGTTTTCGATATCGGAGCAAATGTGTACTCCGTGCGTAGAGCATCTCGGCTCAGCATAAATATCACTCTGATGACATAAATATGGCAGAATATATGCGAATTTCGCTTGATACCTCTAGTTTATATTTCTTTTTTATTGTCTTGAGAGGAGATAACGTAAAAAAATAATTATTATACTTTAAACAAACCTTATTACATTTTATAACAATTGTCACCAAAAGCCTCTAGAGACTTTTCTAATATTTATGGAATACATCGCGTTTTCGCAAACCTATCTCACATTATCCATACAATGGACTAACAAGATATAGTATCGCACTCAGTGTAATCGCTTATCCATTCCCATCAATATTGTTGTGTCAGCGGATTACGTAACAGCCTTCGAATTGCGAGCCCAAGGACGCATTTTATTTGTGAACTTTATCGCCTACATTGCGAATGTATGTGTATTCCGCGAAATGTTATCTATATCTATGAGTCACTGGACGATTGATATGTCTGTCCCTACGTCATCAGTCATGACCAGCAAAAGATAGCTTGTAATAAAAACATAAGAACTCTGTAGCAAACCTTCCTTCCAGATTCCAGAAGCTAAGATTATCTTACTAATATGATGAGTTTTAAGTAATATATACATGTAATGTTATGAAGGTAAACCAGCAAATACGTCATTTGAAGGTAACGAACTAGTGGCCCTCAAATGATCGGTTTTATCAATACTTGTTCTTAAGACAGATGAATTACTGGAAAATTCAATTGCACTTAGTTAAAAGTTAAAAGACAATTGAAACAAAATGAACCATGATGACCAAGATTTCTATTTTGTACTTTTTGATTCATCATCGACCACTGAAACAAATTAAATTTAAAGTATTATGTATTGAATAAAACGAAACTCATGCTTGATTTTGTAATAAGTTATAATCTATATCACTGTTTCTTACGTCGTAAACCGTATATTAATATTAATATCAAAATTTATTATATTGTAATGAATTTTATTATTGAAAATATGATGAAAAACATGTAACTCATACAATATTTATAATATTTTTGTATCATCATCATTATCAAAAAAATCATCATGTAAACGCTTAAACTTCTTGCAATGCACATTATTCCTACATAATCCGTATCAAAACCAATAATTCCCGCCGCTTTTCGGTCAAATGCACCCATATCCGGTAAAATCTTGATCTTTAATTCGAATATTTATACAATCCTTGCCTTGACTTCGCTCATATTTAAAACGAATCTTAAAGAGGGTGAATATTTTACAAGTCTGAATAAACCAACGAAATCACGTAAGAATCGTTGAACAAATATCATGATTATACTTTCTACGATTAAACTGTCGTGCCTACATAAACAACATTATATAAGAGGAGTAGATTTCCGCCTTTTTTTTTTATAGTGGGGAAATCTTGCATAGATACCAACGGCCCCCGGGGATGGAGCCGTGGGTTATGTCGGATTCTTACCGACCAAAACCCCACTGTGTTCCGTCGAGCCACTTGGGTGAGGGGGCCACGGGAGCTGGTTAAAATTCATCCGCGACAAGTAGATTTCCGCCTGCGGATTTGCTCTCGTGTAGTGAGTTCTGGTGGCCTGCCATAACGTCTTAAAGTAGTAGTTATACAATGTGGGAAATTGGAAGTGATGGCGCTAGACCTATCTGTCATTTTCTTTCGCTGGAATTACTCCAAATTTAAGATCATAGTACCTACATGATATGTAGTAGACCAAGCGAAATGTAATCACCAATCGTGATGAACTATTTAATATGATTGTCATCGTCAGCCATATATATCTGTAACGGTGTGAGACCACACTTATATTTCAGGTAAATTATTTTCCTAAATTTACGAACTTGTGCTTCCAGCTTCTATCTAATGTTAATTAAATCTAATTCTGAACTTCTTATGACGTTCGTAATTGTAAAAATTACTTTCACAATTGCTTGAACGTTATATTAACAAAAGTAAAATGTTTATATCAACTCTCACGCCACCCAAAATTATAATTCGTTGTACCAATCGGAAGTATTAGTTCATCGTATTGCGCTCTGCGTACAATACTTTACGATCTGATGGCAATCTTGCTTACTCACAGTTGTGTTCAGAATTGTGATGTATTGCTTAAGGCGGTTCAAGGTCGTCTTATCGCTACACATGAATAATTGACTATGTAAACATCTGAATATAAACGGCTATACATCGTTCTGTCTTAGGTAATTGATACTTGAATTAACATGAGATTATAAAGAGAGGATTCTGTATCTAATTTACGAGTGCTTATGAGAATGAGTGTAACTAATCAATCGTTTCTGTTCCCTTTTTATTGTTATGAAACATAAAGCTCTAAATGTCGTACCTAGCCTGTAGAAGTAAATTGATTTGCTTTCTTTCAGTTTAATCAAAATAAGACCTTATACTGTTTATCCAACGTTTAAAATAGGTTCATAGCAATATAGGTACCGTAAGCCCAGCCTAACGATCCCGTGTTGTTGACAGGCATGAAAATGACCATGTCCACGAGCGCGACTATGAGCGCGCGCGTCCACAGGAAGGTTATCCGGGCGCCGCATAAGCGCGCGCACCCGGGCAAGTATCTACACGCGGGCAAGATGGCGCACCCGGGCAAGATGGCGCTCCCGGGCATGTCGGGGAAAAGCGCGCACCATCCGGGGAAATTCGCGCACCTGGGGAAGTTCGGCAAGCTCGCGCATTACGCACACACACACACGATCAGGCCGCCGGAGCCGTGCGAGAACAGCAACGATAGCGGCCTCGGCCCAGACCCCGTCAACAGGTGAGACATAATCATTCGCCGCTTCTGAATGTTATGTTAACGCTTCGTCGGTGTGTCATCAATGTGGGACTGTCATGCTAACAAATTGTTGATGCTGCGTCCAATGAAATGCACGTCGACGCTCGCTTTGAGCTGCGAATTGAATGTTCCTTATTTGAAATTTTGTATTACAGGATGTTTGACTGGCTTGCCATTATGAAAAAAATACGTCATCTGAATTCGTTTTTTAAACGTTTCAGTATGGGAAATAAACAATTTTCGCTTTGAAAGATAATAATGCTTTTCACATGTTATGCTTCTGTTGAGTCGTTTACGCATTGCTTTTAACAAATTATATTAACAATGTACATTGTACAGCACATATAATGCCTAATAATTGTACTGTATCTTACATAATATCATTAAACGAAAAAACCTTTCGTTTTATATTCTGAACCTACTATTAACAACAAAACATTTACATAACTAAATAATTAGCATGTTACTAATAGTATGTCCAACAATAATCACTAATATTAATATTAATTTAGACATGTTTGACCAAGATTACATCAGATCTCGCGCGCTACTTTAAAATTGTAGTATAATTAATTAGTAGGGCACCGCAATAGTTCGCTTTGGTTTATATGTCCTCATTTTAGTTGCCATGACAACAAAAGTATATGATGTAATGTGACCTCCGTTTTCTTCAGGACAAAAGATGAAAGGACCTTTTTTTCGCGTTATCTTGGCATACAGTTCAAAAATTCAATAATTTTATTTGTTTACTAATTTTAAATGGGATTTTTTCATCAACTCTAAAAGAAATAATAAATCTTATATATAAAATTCTCGTGTCACAATGTTAGTCTCTATACTCCTCCGAAACGGCTTGACCGATTCCTCTGAAATTTGGTAAGCATATTGGGTAGGTCTGAGAATCGGCTAACATCTATTTTTCATACCACTAAACGATAAGAGTAAGGCAGAACAGCGTTTGCCGGTTGCAGCTAGTGTGTATATAAAATAAAAACTGTAAATCAAGCTTTGACGATAGAATCAACTATATTGTTTCACTGACTCTCATATAGAGTATACATTAGGAAATTATTTAATCCCGGCAATACTGCTGAGTATGATAAAATAAACTCATGAAATAATTCTGCTTCCACCGATCCTTAATACGTGTTCAAATTATTAAATCTGTCCGTTTAAAGAGGGTCAAATTCGAGCCTAAAGGATTCGTTTACATACAAACATACAGGTGAAGCTAAAAAGCGTGGCATAGCGCGAATCGTTTAGGTTAATAATGTATATTTAAGTGAAAAAGTACAAAAACCGAATAGACAGAGTATTTAATATAGACGTAGGTTGTTTACATAAAACGGCAGTCTAAATAACTCGCCACAGACTATTAATATGAGGCATAGATTAATGTTTCAATAGATAACAGTTTATTGCGACCTTCGGTGTGGAGATGCGTGCATTCACGTAATTTTCAGTTTATCGTCTCTGATATCTGTGAGATGCAGTTTTAACATACTGTTTTATTATTTATAATATTAAATATCTGTTGACAGACTGTTGATTGTTTATGTAATTAATACACGTGAAGAATGTAGTGTTTTCATAATGTAATTAACAATATATGACAATATAAAATATGTTCTTTATCAAAACTTTTGCATCCTATCATAAAAGATATTCTGGAATAAATGATACTTTTAAAAAATTACTGTGCCTCCTGGTTTCCTCTACGTTGTACTTGATGCTATATTATATGAATATATATCCAAATTCAAGATATTTTTCATTTCGATCCAGTTGTCCTAAGATCAGCGCGTACAAACAAATAAACTCTTCAGCTTGAAATTTTTATGTACAAAAACCGTAAAATATAAAACATAAAATTAAATTAATTTTCAACAGAGATAAATCTGTATAAGGAAAATGTAAAAATGACATTTTTTATAAATGTAATAAAACTGTAGACAAACTACAGTTACTGATAGAATCTAGATCGCACACAGGTTATGTGATATAAATCTACAGAGATGAAATCAAAAGTTTCAATAATCAAATCAATAAATATATATCTACACACGTAAAATCGAAATAACAGAAACACATACCTGGTAATGTCGTCAATGCCTATACCGGTAAGACAGAGGCGCTAATATAAAACAAAAATGTCAACATCGTACAAAAAACAATGCCATTAACGCGGAAACGGCAATCTTTTAGCGTTTTAAATATCATATATTGTGATATCTGCATTGTAATTTTAATGCCAATAAATGGTACAGGATACTCATAGAAAATGTAAAAAATTATATGAATTTTAATAAAAAAAATACGAAAATTATTGATAAATGGTTACTTTGTAACGCGTTCGAATCGTAAGAACTAGACCTAAATGCACCAGGTTTCAAATAAAAAAAAAAAATCATAAAAATCGATTCAGTCAATAAAAAGCTAGTTAAAGTAGTTACCTCATAGTTTTTTTGAAGTCAATTGAATATGAAGTTATAATACACCATATAAATATATAATGATGAAATGTTCTAATAATCTTTTAATTAAAATAAAATCTTGTTTTTGTATTATACTAGTATTAGAGTAAAAACCCGGCTCTACCCATATAACTATCCCCTTTAAAATTAACATATAAGTAATGTGTAAAACTATATTAGTAGTAATACTTATATGTCATGTTATCTTTTTATACGCACTTTATTCAGTAGTAAATACATCAAATGAAGTAAAACAACCCGTTTTATCGAACAACTTACCTTGCCCAATCTTGTTTAAATTGTCGGTAAAATTGCCGTCTATTTAATGTTATCTAGTTCAGTAGTATCGTCAAAGTTTGTATCTCTAAATTCGGCTAAGATAATATTTGATATACTTACAAACGAGTATTTAATCAATTGAAACATCGATCATTACCCGTGTGCGCTAAAATAGCTAGCATAGCATTTTTACAATTTGAGACATGTATCCAAACGCAGCAAGTTTAGTACTGGACGAAATATCTTCTAGTATTTTCGTTTGTTTAATAGACCGTAAAATCAAATCTTTGAGAGACAAGTGGTAAAAACATGTAAATTTAATTTTCATACAAAGAGCTCGAGAGACTTTAAAAGAATTGATTTATAGGTATACATTATACATAAACACTAGCTATAACCCCGCGGCGTGACTCGCAAGGTGCCAGGGTAAAAAGTGGTAATCCATCCATCCATAATCTATAGAACTAACCTGCAGTTTGTGGATTGTGGCCATTTTGAATTAGAAGTTTGAGTAAATAACAAAAACCGCATCGAACAGGACTATCCAGAGCTAGAGACCGACACACACACAAACATACATCAATGTCAAACTTAAAACACCTATCTAATTTGCGTAGGGGGCTAATTATTAAAACATACCTACATCATATAAATTGATAACCTATTTGAAGTCGATTCAAAAAAATTTCATTCAGCAAATCAGTGTCGTTCCTAGAAAATTGGGGTCATAGTTCAAATATATGAATCAAAACTGCGTAATTGCGATCGCAAAACACGTGTCTCCACAATTGTTTCACAAAATGCTCATTAAATAGTTACAAAATGTTCGCAGCGCGACTTCCGTCCTGCTATCGCGGATGATAACGGTGTCGCATCTGATAACCTATCAATATTGTAACTGTGATATGCTCTATTCATAGAATATGATGTTTATTTTAGTTTAATAATTAAAGCTCGGTTTTAGAAGAAAAAACTAATCAAGTCGAAACTGCCTTGAAGTAACGATTTATATAAATATACAGGTTTTTTGTCACTAAATAATTTGATAGGTAGTCGAGTCAAAGTTATTATTTAATTAGGTTTGACAGCGCATAATGCTGTAAATAATAAAAAAAACTAAATTCGAATTTAGAAAAAAACTAATAGCGGGAAAGTTAAAAGTAATTTGAGGTTAAGTGGATTAATGAGCGAAAATATGTCAATGCTTTCCAGCCTCACGGATGACGCACGCAAATAAATCGTCTCCTGATCGTCGCCTCAGCATCTCTTGGTATTTTTGGCAGCTATCCTTGAAGCTTTCGTGAGATTCAGTTTATTCTATCTTTAAAATTATTATCGCGAAGTACATACGGCATACCCGTTTCCTATAAGATTGTTATTTGTTTTCCTGGAAAGTTCTGACAGTAATTGACGGGAAATATTTACGAGTTGTTGTTAAAAAAATCACTTCTTATCCTTATTAATTGTCCAATGTCAACATTTCTGGAATAGATAATTTAATAATTATAGTTAAATAAAACTAAAAAAACACACTTTTATTGCAAATTGAACTAAAAACTAGAAAATAATTTTTGATGGCAAAGAGTTTAATGTAACTATAGTTGCAGATGAAACAATCAATCATAATGAATCACCTCAAAACAAAATTATAATAAAATTTAAGTTATTAACACAGTGATTCAACAAGAGTAAAAAGCGTGGGGTGCTTAATATTTTTAAATATTACAATCATCATTGGTAACTATCTATGAGAGGATAGTTATACACTACAGTAAAATGCCTAAATTACTCAATTTAAATGAACAGATAATTTAAGAGTATATTTTTGTCGTATAATATATCACTTATTCAACGATACTAATTGATATTTATTTAACATCTATGATTCTCAAATGAGAAATACCTTCGAAAATTGAAAATTTCTGTTGTTTCGTCCTGCTATCTACTCTTGTTTTCCTATACGTTCAAAGCGGCTTACAAAAATATCACGGAATGCCGAAACAATACGATCCACACACCTAAACAAATAACATTCATTAAAATCACCATGGCAACGGATTTCATTGTTTACGGAATGAAATACTGAATAAAACTTCAGTAGAGTAAAATCTATAATAGGTAAGAATGATTCACGCGGCGGTTTGCCAAAAATACGTCAGCAATCGCGGCGCCACGCTGCGCGCGCGCATAATTAATAAAGATAAACTGTACACATTAGGTAACTGCGGAAGCTCTAGAATTTCGTAGGTTGGATTTTTTGTATGTTGTCTAAGCAGTATTGAGCACGATGATTCTAACTGGAATGATGTTAGCGCTAAATATTTTGTGAAATGTCCGTTTATTAAAACCGAGATCTAATGAAAACAAAAATATAAATAATTTTAAAATATACTTATAACAAATAAACATAATACAAAAATCATAAATGTTACATCTTTATTTTCGAAATCTGTAATACTAATATTTATCATAGGTTTTTCATAAGAACGAACGACACAATTTTTAATAACTGGTTTAAGAAATCTTGTTTTAAGCATCCAAAGTAGATATGCCATATTTTTTGGCTAATAGAGCGTATGTAATACGCAACGATTTACCTTGACCTTTGGGATTTGAAGATATTGTTGATGGTAATGGTAAACGGTGACGTCTGATGTTTTCTTGGTCAATGTTTGAATGATTAACATTGGTATAGCGAATGTGTTACACGATTTGATGATCGATAAATAACTAACCTTCTTAACTAACCATTTCATGTTCTCTTGTTTTTGTTTTATGCCAAATAACGATACAAGTAGATGGACCTGAATTAAATTTTTTTAACAGCGCATATATTAGTCGTTCCTTCAATATCCCACTGAATTTGAGTAAGCTTTCGAGCACTTTAAATTTAATAAATTAGCATGTTGTACTATAATTAAAAATTTTTAAATTTCTAAGATCTGCGACACGCTTTTGGCTTATAATTCATCCTTGACAGATAAAAATAAATTGCAACGTTCTAAATTCGAAATTGTAACGGGTGTGCGCAGACTGTCGGACGCGCCGGAGGAATGGGAACAGCCAGATACAAAGCGTCGCCGTGAAAACGAGTCGGACGTTAAAATAGAGTGCGAAGATGCGAATGACGTGTACGCTTTCGCCCCCCCCGTGGCGCCCGCGCCCGGGCCGCTCGACGCTGCGCCCGCCACCCTGCCTGTACCCGCGTACGTTACACTTGTACACCTCCATATTGCTCACTTCCACGAGGCTATGTGCGGGCCTGTGAGCGAAGCGTTCAAGCGATGTTTATACTTTATTATCAAACGCTTAATGCTGCGTCCACAATCCCGCCCAATCAGCTGTTCTTTAACCCCGCATGTGTTACACTTTCAAACTAACAATCGATTGTTCTAATCATGTTATAAAAGATATTCACGCAGAATATATGTCGGTGTGGTCAAAAAGACACGTCCGTTATCAAGCATTACGTGATATATCGACAGTCACAACAACGCTACGGCGATATAATATAAAATAAAACAAAACCACAGCTATCTGCCTATCTAAAATTGAATGACACCGATCCGAACTCTGAACTTTTATTACGTAAATTGTTCGGCTAGCAACGGAACCTACGGAACGGCGAGATGTCGACTGATAAAAGCAACCAAACGCTCACACTTCACACGCACGTAATTGAGATATTACTCGACTATCATGCCCTTCGTATAACGTTAAATTTGTTTTCAGGATACGAGCGGGATGCAGCATATCTAGTCCAATAATAACCGACTCCAACAATAGGTTCCAAGAGCCGGCGTACCGGTCGTGCGGGAAGCTCGGTAGCACTGGCAAGCTGGCTAGCAAGTACGTGGCGGATGGGAAGCTGGGCGGCAAGCTGGGGGGCAAGCTTGGGGGCAAGTACGGGGGCAAGCTGGCGCAGGCGCTCGCAAGGCGGAGAGCGCTGGCCTCCATGACGCAGACCGGCCCGCCCGGCCTCGCCGCGCCGCTGTCCAGCAAGTCCAAGGACGGCACTGTGGAGCTGCAGATACTGTGCCAGCCGGAGTCGCAGCACAGAGCGAGGTGAGATATTGCATGTTCAACGTGAAACACGAGATACTCTGTCATTTAATTTAACCTTGATAATGGTAATCCATACGTATATTTTTGCGAGAAGATAAGAATTATCTTTGAACGCCATTCATCTGTCTAGTACATGTAAAATAAAATTTTAATGTCGAATATTGAATCCATTACTACGTAATAACCACAAATAAAAAAATATGTCATTTAATAATTATACTACCATATATCATTTTGAAATAGATATAAAGCAATACTCCTTCCTTTCCAGATATCAGACGGAGGGTAGCAGAGGAGCAGTGAAGGACAATTCAGGGAATGGATTTCCGATAGTGAAGCTAGTCGGCTATGATAAGCCAGCAGTTTTACAGGTAAATATCATTTTGCGTATATTTTAAAACAAAACTGTATAAGAAATCTGGGCACGCACTAGTCACTGGCCAAACTAACAAACACGTAAGAATTACGGAAGTCTGCCAATGGAGGAGTTATTAAAGCGTTCCCTACAAATCACTTCTGGGCAAATTATTACTCGTGTGTGGTAAGCTTTATAAAACTTAGCTTAGAGCCATAATCACGCCCTGGATAAATTAGTTTATCCGTCAGTGGCCTGATAATATATGATATAAACTTCAAAAAGTGTTAAATAGACACTCAGTGACCTTATCAACAATGCTTAACTGGCCCCTTTAATATAACATCTATCTCAAAACTTCTCTTCTTGCGCAATGAATAAATTTATTTTCAAATAATGTACCTACATGTTAAAATTTCGATATGTGTTGTTAAGGACACTGAGTAGCGATTTAAAATTTAGAAGTCACAAGACGATAAGACGGTGTTTGCCTTAAAAATATTTGCCAGGAACACAACATTTACAGCATTTACTCTTATATCTGAATAATCTACATTTGTTGAGTATTCATTTCGTTTAGTATTCAATGTTGAAAAGTTAAAGAAATTTAAAAATTTTGAATAAGAATCTCTTTCAAAATTTCTCATTTATTGATTTCACATTTGAATAAATAACCAAAATTAAAAGTAAAATGAATAGTTTTAGTGGCTATATATATTTGAAAACTTTGTTCTTTAAAGATATAAGAAATAGAAAAAAAAAATAATCCCCACTTAGCCAGTCATGATCCTTAACAATCGAATTCTAATTTATAAAATTTTTATCAGGCATTACTAGCATTGTTTTTTAAACTATGGAAATCCACACCGTTTACTTCGTCACGTATCCTGATAGGTTTATGAAGAACCTCCGTTTCTTATAGTCGTGATTGAGAAAGAGGTTAGGTCACGCATCTATGTCTGTATTATGTAATACAATTGTATATTTCCCTACAGGTGTTCATAGGGACGGACACAGGGCGGGTGGCACCTCACATGTTCTACCAAGCGTGTCGGGTGTCCGGCAAGAACTCGACCCCCTGCAAGGAGCGGAAGGAAGATGGCACCGTCGTCATCGAGATAGACCTGGAGCCGGCCAAGAACTGGCAGGTCACTTGCGACTGCGTGGGGATCTTGAAGGTATGAAGTTTCAATATGAAATTGGTGTTTGATTGGATTAATTCAGCCAATAGGCGTTGTCCTGCGTCCGATATGGTTTCTCTGCCCAATTGCTTGTTTGACAAGGAATATTTAACACCTATCGATCATTATATCTCATAGCTTTAATATATTTTTACTACATTATTATACATTAGTGTATAATAGTCTGAATAGAAGATAGATAAGGACGAGGTATTGTTTGAAATAAACTTCTTTTTTTTAAATCACTATTATAATGGCTCTTGTAAACAAAAAAATATATGCCTTTGCTTATCAAATAAAAGTAAAAATTGTTAGTAAATATTGTATCCAAGAGAGACGAATTCCACGAAATTCCTTTCAAAAAATAAGAGTAGCGGCCTTGACCGAAGATGAAAAACGAGATGAAAGGGAAAATAGATACAATTTTGGGATCATTATTAAATTTTCGTAGAATTACGTTCAGATTTTTCATACGATAAAAGATTTTCAAGGAATTGTGTCTTTGAAAATGTTTTATAGGAATTTCTCACTAATAATGTGTAATAGGGCGTTATTACAGCTTCAGACTATGTTCAAATTTCGATGAAGGCCATGAAAATATCAAAAGAAAAATTTCTGCTTCAGTTAATTAAAGCTTAATCAATACTTCCAATATTTACCGCATAAATCCTGACTTCTACTATACGATATTAGCTACGATATAAATATTTTTCTTGACTCTTATGCCTATGATAGACGAGATATTGTCAGCTTTACACCCAAAGCTCTTCTTAAGTCCATTTCCAAATTCTTCGCTGTAAATTTGTTCAGTCATTAACTGGGCAAAGGCCATCGCATTTGTGCCAACAGTATCGGCAATTAGGAAGCTTCTCAAAACAAAGCATGCACGTGGTTATCTATCGGATGTTATTTTAGTACCGGCGGGTGCCCTTTGTGCCCATTCCGCGGCTTATCGCGAGGGGTCGACGCGCCCGTTACTGGAGCAATAATCTTAACACAATAGTAACAAATGATCTGATTCGCTTCGTTTTCCTCGTCGATTCTGAGAAAGTTCCAGGACTCGGGGAGGAGATGCTCCGATTTTTGTGGCAAATTACATGATTCTCTTTATCTCGGATATCTTTTGCTATTAATTTCTGAATAATTGTTCTGTTACCAACGTTGTTTTACCTCTAAATATTAACGGTCCATCTATTTATACTTAATTTTTTTGTCCCGCAGTTCTTGAGATCAGCGCGGTACTAAGAAATTCTTTTTTAACTTTAAATTATTAACAAGGATATAAATAATAACACTGGAGCATGGACCGTAATACTGCATATAAAATAAACTTTTTTGTCACAAAGCTCGTATAGTCCGCAAGTTCCTCCCTCAGTCCCCCTAGGCTCCGGCTGTTTATCCTCTCTGACATTTAGCATACGCGACTGGAAAGCGAGATACTCAGAATATATTAAAAGACTTTGTTACCATGTAAATTCTACAGTTCATCAAATAACTCTGCAGCGACATGTTTCTGAATCGCGCACGTGAAATGTTTTCGCTACAAAGCATATATATTATGTACTACTTCTTGCCGGTCAGCCTCGGCCAGTCGTGTAGACTGGTCGAGGATCCTCCCTATTTCGATTGGAGGAATTCCTCCTTCCTTCCTCCACAAGTCAACCACATGCCAACTACAACAATGACGTATATAACCAGGAGCGCAACGTGGACGTGGAGCACCGGTTCGGCGAGGCGCTGGGCGCGAGCGGCGCGGCGGGCGCGCACGCGGCGCGCGGCAAGAAGAAGTCCACGCGCTGCCGCATGGTGTTCCGCACCGAGATCGTGGACGCCGCCGGCCGAGCCGAGACGCTGCAAGTCTGCTCCACGCAGATCATATGCAGTAAGTATCTTAGCACACACACGCACACACATTGTGGTCACACAAATGCAACAGTTTTCCCGTTTTAGACATCATTGTCTAAAATTGTTAAAAATTTGCTCCTTAACACGTACATAAGAATTGATCTACTATATTTTCAAACTTCTCTATGCCGAACGATCTAAATGTTACAATCTGTAGGTCGGACGCAATTTGCTGAGCATTTTTAGTTCCTTGCAATTGGTCCAAAATGATTAAATACACAAACCACACGCCATTACGTAAGCCAATAACGTTAGCCCGAGCATGTAGGTGACAACATCCTACTCGTTTGTCCACAGCCCAACCGCCCGGAGTACCAGAGGTCTGCCGAAAGTCTCTCGTCTCTTGTCCAGCCACCGGCGGTCTCGAGCTGTACCTGCTGGGAAAGAACTTCCTTAAGGAGACTCGGGTGGTGTTCCGTGGCCATCATGAGGGCAGGACTTGGGAAGAGGAGGTGGTGCCGGATAAGGAGTTCTTGCAACAGGTATGCTTTAGATTTCCGCTGTTATTTTTAGCTTTATATTAGTTTTTTATGTGTTTGTACATGTGTCAACTATCAACCTAATACGGCTACTTGGAGGTTAATTATCACTAGTGGACCAAAAGCTGATAAAACCGCCAATAACCTAGTGATTTAAATGATTATTAATTTAGATATAACTAGTCTAGTACTTTCTTAATTTCAATAGGAAGCCGTATTCCAAAGTAAAGGATTTTTAAATGCAATTAGATTTCATATTCGCTTAGGGTGGCAAAATATTGATTATTTCACAAATTATAATTACAAATGTATCACGAAATAAATGGGTAAGCCTACTGATTCTCAGTAATTACACTATAACCAATTATTAATATGTATTCAAAAAACCAGTTTAATTGATCAAGTGATTAATGTTATAAATTTGTTATTTTTTTTATGTGGCAATATAGTACAATTCATATCAGGAAAATATATGTTTTTAATATGTGTATGGATTCACATACTTAAGGCACTGTGATATTATTTTCATCTTTGTTTAATAATAATTTGCTAGAAAAAAAGTAGTTAACAGCAGTAAACAAAATTAAAGTGTAATCTTCCCTTTTTAATATCTCATTTTAATAAAGCACTTTAACTTTGATAAATTCCTTCCCAGTACCTTCTTTTCTATTTGCTTTTCTAAGTGGGAATGATATGATTCACAGCGGCATCAAATAGTCTATATCCCTCTATCCTTCTAACTACCTCCAGACACATAGATAAAACGTTACCTTTCACAGTCAAAATCAACACACATTCGCCATTTATAATATCAGTAAGGTTACTAATATGCATTTATTATATCGTTTTGAAGAATACAAGTGTTTCATACTAATTACGTCAATTGCAGACGCACCTAGTGTGCTGCGTGCCGGCGTTCGCGCGCACGGACATCGCGGAGTCCGTCGGCGTGCAAGTGTTCGTCCGCTCCGGCGGCAAGGCGTCCGAGCCGCACGCGTTCCTCTACACCCCGCCCGCGCTCGACACCGGCCCGCTGCACTGCACGCGCCACCACGCGCACCCCGCGCACCCCGCACACCCCGCGCACCCCACAGGTACGCGACAGCGCCGCTCGCGCGCCGCCCTCCCCCGCTCGCGCACTTTCACATCTGACAGTGACGTTCGGCTGTATGGTTGTGGGCCTTCGCCCGTGCGGTTTGACGTTTCGATTGGGCGCGCGGGGATTTTCATTTTTTGTGGATTATTGAGCCTTTACGATAATATGTAGTAATGGAAATATTTTTTTTTAATTTAAAAGTAAATATCCATATGTCATAAATACACTGATGGGTAACTTGTCAAAATCACAAACTTCAGCAGTTGCTCTAAATTTAAATTGTAACCTTTTCAATTTGTATATTAAAATGTAACTTTTATTGATAAACGTGAAAACACATCGAACTTGTGCAAAAAAAAAAAACGCAAAACAGTCAGTAATACTAGAAAAAAGAAAAATAAACAGAACCAATACGTAAGTCAGTTTATCAAAATGGCCACTTAAAATGAATATCTCACTTCGAATAAAACAATCAGAAATCTGTCAAACACGTCTAACGCTACTCATTGACATGATATTTACGAATGTCATGATATTGAAATGATGCAGCAAAGTGCGCGAGCGTCATTATACATATGCAAATGAAACATTATAATCGTTGTACCACTTGTAACATGTTGCATGAGAACTAACCTTATGTCGCTTCAATGTAAAAATAAATGTTAAAAATTGCTGTATAATTACATTTGTAAGAATATTATGTAATTACACTAACTGCATAATGCCACGCTTGGTTGGAAATATCAAATCGTTCACCGTTCATTCGTTCACATCGAATGTGCCAGAAATTACTGGGCCGAGTTTTCATACAATTGTTAACCATTATTTTGAACTCGGAATGCTTATTTCGATATCAGTGGAGCTTCATAACTAAGCATTCTTATACCGAAACTAATGTTTTTGAAATAACTATGGATGAGCCATTATGTACTAATTAGATTAAAATGGTGCATATACACTGTTTATGTATGTGAAATCACTAAGTTATTGTATGAGAAGGCTATTTAAATTTTAAATACGCATAAGCAATCATTGCTATAATAAAAAAAAAACATTTTAACGGTTTCAAATTAAGAATAAATGAAGCAAATCGTTGCTTATGTGTGTAATGTGCGCAACAAGCGTGTATAACCGATTGCTTTGAACCGTCGTTTGCTTGTGTCATCCATGTGCATGTGAATGTTTATATAAGTTAATCTTTTTACCTAGTAAATATAGTATTGAAAGAAATGACTGATGCGTATATGCGTACTGTTTCTTTCTGCTCTGTTCAAGCTAGGTCTGTCTAGGTAGCGCGCTCGCCGGCAGCCAGCTCGCGCCTGCCCGCGTCTCTATGGTACTGACACACGAACACACAAACGCACACTATCAATAGACACTCACTGTCTCACTCGACAGCGACACCCACATTATAATACCTCACTGTACATACTTTAAGAGATTAAAAAAAAAATAAGTCAATGGTGACCATCAGTGGCGCCATCTTTCGAACATTAATTGATTGCTATATATTTAAAAAAATTATTGCAACTTTAATTAAATGTGGGGATAACAGAAATCGATACGACACATCGCAATGGAATCGATGGATGTGTATGTGTCAGATGCCAATTGAACTGTGTAAAGCATTTCAAAGGGAGTCTAATATTATAATTTGAGAGTATTCCTTTTTTTTTCTTTAAATGTTGAACAAATGAGGTAGTTTTTACAATGTCACTTGACACTTACATAAATTACTTACCAAACCTCTACTGCACCTTATAACTCCTACATAAATAATAAACTAAACAAAAGACACGCACACATTGACAGTTCAGCCCCCATACACCCCCGAATTTAGATTTAGTTCGTGCCTTGCAATTATGAACGCTCCGGATCCATTACAGTCATTTTAAAAGTACTTCATAATATATTTGATGTTTAATTTTAAGTCAGGATTATTTCAAGAGATTTACAAGAGATCTATCGATAGCAGAGGACGATTGTAAATTACCAGGTACCAAATAGTGTTTAAATGGTCCCTAATTAACTGGAAAATGTACTAATATTAAAATGTTCGTTTTAAATTCTTCAAATGAACAGCTGCATTTTAATTTTCCTACAATTTTCAATTTCCGTGTAACCCACCCGAATTGCGCTAAGCTTAAATTATGTGATACTTTCAATAACATTTGGTCGCCGATTAAGAAAAATCCGCCGTTCTATATTAAATTCGTCCGCGTGATTAAAAACGACGTCAGAAACATTTCAATAGAACAAACCAAATTAGTATAAAATGACTGCGATGGATGTTGTCGAACGGAAAGGCACGCGATACGAGCCGTGGAAGAGTCGCATTGTAACCTTTACGTGTATCAGGTGAGGAGCGCGAGGCGCGACCCGTGGCGTGGTGGGGCGTGGCGGGCGCGGCGGGCGCGGGGGGGCTCGGCGCGCTCATGCCGCCCCCCGCCCCGCCCGCGCGCCGCCCCTCCGTCATCCTGCCCGACCCGCACTCGCCGCTCGGCCTCAAGAGCGAGGTGAGTCGTATGTCTTATTTTTATTCATTCACACCCCCCTCATTCTTTGACCCCTGCGTTCTGACTGAAATTTGATTCAACATTCGCTCAACTTGATGCCTTCGTGGCCACGAAAGCGCGTGAATCGAGACTATTTATACACCACTCCATTCACGACCTATATTTTGTCGTCATATATAACAGTCATATATTCGACACCACGCTACACACGGCGATTCACGTGCTTTCGTGATGGATCGCCCGGGCTGCCATTGTTTTCTTCTCTCCGTCTCTCTTTCATTGAACTCATCAAGTCTAACGAAGTTTAAAGATTTACAGTTCCAAAGTAGTCGGAAAGTCATCGGATATGATCGTTTCGTTGTTGAGTTGTACCGCGACGAGTAAGGGTCGGTTGTTGGTTGGGCGCAGGTCGCGGACGAGTCGAGCCAGCACTCCGCGGAGGGCGACGAGCGCGACGAGCTGCCGCCCGACAACCTCGCCGGCATGGACTTGCGCCTCAAGTCCGAGAACACGCAGCACCAGGTCTGTGCCATGCCACTCTAGCTTCGCGCACTTTTAGGATCGCTTCATTTATCACTGTGAAATTTTATTCCAAACGCCTTAATATTAATCAATAGTTACCTTTCCGCAGGTCAGCTTCGTCAGCGGCTTCGACTCCATAAAGCTATCCCCCTCCACATCTTCGCAGAGCGAACCGCAATCTCCTAAAGCGTTTTTCACACAGACCCTCCAAGCGATTCAGAACCAGGTGCAAACCGATAAGATGGTGGAATCCGTCACCGCGGCGATCTTCAACTCGGACAATGGCGGCCAGATATACGTAGACCCACCCATCATGCCGATGGCGCCCATGGATCCCATGCGGCAACTCATCTCCACTAAGACTCAAATGGATCCCTTGGAGACCGACATGAAGGTGCTCAATTCAGAAATGATGATGACCGACTCGGCCATGCAAAATACCGTCTTGCAATCGACGACGGAGCAGAGGCTCATGGTGTACAACCAAGTCCAGCAGAATGGAGAAGGAACGTACAATCCATTTGGAGCGATGACAAAAATGGAAGCGTCGCAGATCGAACAGAGACTAGCTCAGCAAAGCGCGCAGATGACGGCACTAGTGGAAGATGCGATGAAAGCGACAGCCGCCATCTTGCCCTCAGACGCTGCCAAACTTGACGAGCTCGTTAACTCGCGAGTGGAGGACCACCTGTCTGGCTCCGCCACGTCTCCGTCCACGGCGTCCCACGCGTCAGATGTCCTCCTCAGTCCAAACGCGGCCGTGGTTCAGCGCAACTCCGCCGCTGAGCTCCTTCCCCCCATGCCACCCTCTACAATCCCACCCGACGTAATCCTCAACCCTCAAGTGTCCCCCAGCCTGCTTTGCGAAAACAACCAAAGGATGCACAACCCTCTAGTTGTCTCCTCCGGTCCGACGCAGGAAGACCTGATGATGATACCAGATATTCCGACGTCTGTCAAAACTCCACCCGCGGCCGTAAAGTCAATGATATTAAATGCAGCCGCAGAAATATTGACCTCTGATTCTACTATGAACGCGCTCGTCAAGTCCGCGATCAGCACGGCCAATATATTCAGTAACGAGAACGTCGGAGGGCCCGGAGGGATGCAGACGACCGACGCGCAGCCTCCCGCAGAGCCCAACGCGGAGACGCCGCTGGAGGCCATGTCGCAGGCCGTCAGCCAGGCCGTCACTCAGGCCGTCAGTCAGGCCGTCAGCCAGGCGGTCAGTCAGGCTGTCAGTCAGGAGATGACGGCGCCCGTGCAGGGACTTACCGACATGAGTGACCAGGATCTACTCTCGTACATCAACCCTTCGACCTTCGACCAAGGTGAGTACTACAACATGGACGTCTACTACTCCTAATCCAGTGCTGCTAGCTCGAATTATGATAAAGTTATTGCCAAAACTAGTCCCAGTATTATGTTAGACAGCGGTGGATACCGGTCATCTATCCGAAAAGACTAATGATCATTTTCAAAAGCTTACCATTCATAATTTACTAACATAAGTATTAAGTCACATTTCGATTAAAATGGAAATAACTAACGCCACTAAGGTATTTATGTAGTTTTATTTATTCTTAACTTTTCGTTACGACGACCACCTCAGATGGTTGTGACCGCTGTTGTTTCAAGAGTACTTATTGTTATAACATTTTAAGTCTAAATGTTTTTTGTGTTTTTTCTAAGGTGTTGGAATAATAAGTAGTAATATACCAATTAAGATAGATTTTAATGTATTAAATATTCTTGTAACAACTGCAACTTACATACTAGACTAACTTCTACGTTTTAGTACGAATTAGCTGTAAAGTAACATGCGCCGTCTGTTGCAGTGTGAAGGCGGCTCCTTAGCTCGTGACTACGGCCTGTGTCGGCTTGCGTTCGCGTAACATAGTGACGTGTGAGGGCTCAAAGCAGTTTTTATGTGAATTTTTAATAAACGTCACTTACGTACGACTCCGACTATAATCTCTCAGTGCGTGTGAAACAAAATGATTCTCATATTTTTAAAAGTATATATGAATTGGTGCGTTTGCGTGTCAATTATTTCAAGTGAGTCAGTATTACAGGGCTAATCGAGTTATGAGAAATCGTGACAAACAAGAATGTCAATTTCACAATTGGTACTATCCAAGTGACCGAACGAACAACATGGAGATTTCATTCGTTCTTTATCGGTGTTGCTGCATCGTCGTTGCTATTAGAAAATTATGTATGTATAATTGTGTTGACTATGAGATGTGTATTTTGGTAAAGTTGAAATATTTCGAATTTTATGTAAATAATGGATAGCTTTGTATTTATGTTATATGTTGATGTGTTGAATGCTGACGCGTGGTTTACAGTCTGTTGATAATCATTCCGATACTCGTCATATAAACAACCATTGTTACATTAATTTATAATTGGCCGTATTTAGTTTCGGCAAATTGTAACGAATAACACCGCCAGTATAAACTAACGAATAGTGTAATTTTTTATAACAAATATACACGAAACTATTTTATACATTTCAATATTTTTTATGATGTTTACCACGCACAATTGGTATTATAAACTCGAGGTATTTTTATAAATCGGCTTTAATATACAAAATTAATAAAAATCCATTCAAAGATGCACACAGAATGTAGACGCGTAGATATAAGTGAAGTAATTGAGCATGAGTTTATTTTTTAAGAAACAGTACTGAGATCTTATTATCGCCCCTTACTTCGCGATGGACCGCGCGAGATTAGGACTTATATCGCAATAAGAGGTGATGTTAAGGCCTTTAAGTAAATAGAGCAAACGGTAATATATAATTATATAACGATGTTCATTTTTATAGCTAAAGTCGAATGCTACATATTAAATGTGCCATTGTATGTTATCTAGAACTAAGATAGGTACGTGTTAGTAATATACGCGAATTATTTGGTGTTATTAGACGTAATTGTTTTGGCCGACATAACAGCTGCTACTTTCAAATTGTCAATTTGACATTATTCGATCAAACGTTCATTCTCGTACATTCACACAATTCTATATGTTTACCTACTTATCTTTTGCTTTGTTCATTTCTTTAGATTAAAAAAAATAAACATTTCCACATTCAAACGAAACAAAATTGTATTAAGCGTTGAATCGAATAATGTATAGTGTTTTATCAGTGTTTTGGTATTAAATGAAATGTTATGAACATAAAACAACGCCAAGCAAAGGGCTATATAGAAGGTGACGTGCCTTTCAAAATATGTAATGCGACAAGTTTCAACTGCTTAACGTACTAATCATAATAATTGTCATGTTTGACCTAACATTCCGAATTAACACGATATATTGCCAAAAAATTTAAAATATTAAGTACGTTAAATCAGTTTGACGGTGTCGTCTTTATTCTCTGTCATGGGGACCATATCAAACAATATATAATAAATATACAAATGAAATATACACTTATTGCCAAAGTTATATAGAATATAAACTTTTGGATCTTATAGCTTATTAAAATATAGTTATTTCTATTTATAGGAAATACGGATTGTTAAACTATTATGTTTTTTATATACGCACGTCAAGTGGTTCGTCGCACGGGAGATATTAATTATGTTATATATGAACAATTTTTTACTGTTAATATTAAACGATTCGTATTTACAAATCAATTTTTGTTTGCTATAGATGTAATTTATCAGATAAATGTAGTATGAAATGGTTACGTCAAGTCGATTAAAACTGACATCACATATTGTATTAGGATAGATCAGTCTTCCATATTTCGTTGAAAAGGCACAAAACAACGCATTTAACAACGAATCGAGTACTTTGTTGGTAATTTTACTTGTATAAGTTTACAGTGCAGTTATTGTAAAGTTGGCGGTGGTTTTGTGTCACATACTGAGCTGGTTTGGACGAAATTTTATATTTAGAAAGAAATTTTTGAAAAGTTCATAACAAATATATGCATTAGGATATAGATATAAATCCTACAGTGGTGGAGTTCGTGACACAAAAGCAACGCCTGTTGTAAATCTCAACACGGGCAAGCCACGCTCTGCGTCGCTTCGATCTCTAGTCGGTCTAAATCAATGCAACTTGCCGAAGTTACGATCATGTATGTTATTTGTTTGATGTAATTGAATAAATGTTATGAAAAGTTTATTTTTGTTTTATTTTACTCATTTTATCGTGAATGTGGTGATACAAGAAAGGTATGGTAGTGCATATGGGAATCTGTATTAGTAATGTAAAGCTGAAGAACTTGTTTGCTATTTGCACGTGTTCTTCTCAGGAACTGCTGAACAATTCTTTCATTTTTGAATATGGACGTGATCCCGGAGTGCAATAGGCTTTAAATGTGCGAATGGGCCACCGGCGAAGACGGGGCGGAAAATAATATTACAGAATAACAGAAAATCCACTTGATCCAATATTTTCAGTGTACAATTTGATTAGACACACTTATTGCCTTATCTAAATAAAAGCCTTTATCAAAATTCAAAATTTTTTGTGTATAACCACGCACATACATTTTTTTAAAACCCCCATACATGAATAAACTAGGACCTTTAAAAAACGTCTCATTCTGTTTTAATACCGGTTAGACCACACTGTGTTTATTACTTTTTAACTAATTAAAAAAAAACAATTCAACCGTTTACATTATATATTTTAAACAACTGTATTACTTAAATAGATATTCCTAGTCAACACATTACTTAAATACTAAAACGGTTGTGCGTTTCATTAAATTCCTACAACAGTTTCCGAACATAATCCGCTCTTTTGGCGCGAACGCGTTCGTGTGCCATTGAATTCTTCAAATACCGCGCATGCGCTAGTCTGGTTTTGAAGTAACGCACCGGCAAGCGTCAAGCGACCACTTCTTAACTATTCTACGGTTTACTTAATGAATGAGGTTTCGTGAAAATAACCAACAAAAAAACATTTAAACTAATAGGAAAATAAAATAAAGGTAAAACAAAATAAAACAAAATATTTAACTGAAATATGTAATTCATTTAATTAAATTGATCCTATATATAAACATAAATGATAAATTATGAGCACGATTTACACCGGATTGCCTAAAACCTAACCTAGCCCAGAGGTACTTATAGATACAGAAATAAATTTAATATAAATACATCGTTATATACCTAAATAAGAACATAAACAGAAGGTACAGAATAGTACAAAGATGATCAGTACCACGGCGATCCAAGCGGGCATTGTACCTGCGGGCAAAGAGTTTGTTATAACATCGTTTCTTTATGGTTTCTTAACTTTATTTAATGATTATTATTTTGATTACTTATTTTGATGACTATGGAACTATAAATTGATTTTAAAAAATAGAACTTTTAGAATTTAGGCACACAACATATTGTCATTTTATTTTTCTATTACATACTTCAATTTACAAAGCAATATAGATTTAATAAAAGGAAACAGGCTATATATAACAATACGACCTGTTTTCTATGGACTAGTTCTCAAAACTACTGTCGTTACAAAAATCTTACTGCTACAGTTAACACTTATGTAACTAACGTATATTGTGTCTATTGGTCAATATGTCTATTTGTTTGTATATGTGTCTCTTTGTATGTGTAGCAGTATTTCTGGCTGTTCGCTTATTGTCTATCTAACTATTGTACGCCCAACTTTTTACATGTCTGTACAACAGCTGTATGTGAGTCTATGTCTATTCATCTGTCTACCGATATCTCTGTGTGCTATCCGCAAATTTCTATCTGTATGTCTGTCCGTCTCTTTCCCCGTACGCGTGTGCGTGCGGCCGTGCGTGCGTGTATGCATATGCATATACGTTTGCGTGTGTACGTGTGCGTGTGTGCGGCAGGTCACTCACCCCTGCGCGGCAGCGTGTGCACGTAAAGACAGTTGTCGACGGAGATGGAGAGCAGCGCGGCGTCGGAGCGCGAGGCGATGGCGCGCCCCCCCTCCGCGCCGCCCGCGCCCCCCGCGCCACCCGCCCCCCCCGCCCCGCCCGCGCCGCCCGCCGGCAGGAACGCCAGCCCCGTCACGAACATGCGGTGCGCGCGGGGCACGTGCACCACGCGCTGGCACAGAGGGATACATTGATTAATTAATCATCACCAGGACACTTGTTAGCGGATGATGATTAGCGAATGAATTAAAATTTCGTTTGAATTGAAATGGTTAAATACAAAATTGAGTATATCCCTGCTCACCTGCAAACTAAACGCGATGTATATATCCACGGAGCCGCTGAACATGGTTCCGACGGCGACGTACCGGCCGTCGTCCCGCACGGCCAGCGCGGACAGCGACTCGCCGCACAGCACCGCGCGCGCCGCCGAGCTGGCCCCGCTCGCCCACAGCTGCAGCAGGCCGCGCTGCTTACCGGAGCGCACCAGCGGGTTCGCGATTGTGAACATTCTGTACTCGTCCGGCCTGTCTTCTATCGTGCCGTACCTGATTGGACGCAGATTACAACTTTTTGGATGAAATGTGGATAAAGTTTGAGATTGAATGGATGCTATAAAATTCTATATGAATTATTTAAAAAGCTTTTAAGTAATATGCAATCCTGAGAATAACAAGAAACACTAGCATGAGTAATGACACTGTATTATTTAGATTTTTCAATGCTTTTAACGAATTATTGTAGTATAATAGATCTACTACATCCTATCCTACTATAATCCTACTTAATCCTACTAATAATATTATAAATTCGAATGTTTGTAAGGATGTGTATGTGAGTTTGTAGCTCTTTCACGCAAATACTACTGAACCGATTACAATGAAATTTGACACGTAGACAGCTGGACAACTGAAATAACGTATAGACTTTTTATCCCGACATTCCTACGGGATACGGACTTACGCGGGTGAAACCGCGGGGCGGAGCTAATAAAATACAAAAACTTGTCATATAAATAAGTCGTGTGTATCAAAGTTTCCAGCTGATTTTGAATCGAGTGCAAGAAAATAGATCTGTCATAACAGATGTATATATCATCTGCCCCATACGCATTAGTTGCGTACGCGTACGTACGTTGGACGCGGGACTTCACTATCATCATATCTAAGTAAATATTCCATTCAAAAACAATTTACATGAAAAATAATATTTGATTTTGAGTTTGAATTTGAGTTAATGTTCAACTAACTTGCACCGTCGGAAGAGATACTTGTTCCCATTCGGCGGGGTGCAAGTGATCGTGCGCAGCGGCGGCGCCGCCCCGCCGGTGCCCCACACCAGTAGCTGTCCGTCCTTCGCTATGCTCACCAGCTGCTTGCCGCACGGACTAAAGTCTAGGTCATCTAGCTGGAAATTGTTTTTATGTTCTATCAGGATAAATGGTACACTTAGTCTGTACCTAATCTAATAATAAAGCTAAAGATTTTTTTTTGTTTTAAAATGCTCATCACAGGAACTATTGGACCAATTTCAAAAGTTCTTCACTATTGGATGTGAATGTGATATAGGCTTTGTTATGTGTCCAAAGTGGCCCACTAGTACTGAATATAAAAATATTTTCAAGCTACAAGCCAACAAATAAAACACTTCCAACTTTATTGATTTAAATCATTTTAAGTATTCATAAAAATTTTTTGGCAATAAAGAGTTCATGGAGAGTAAAGTACCTCTTTAGTATGACCTTGAAGTTCAAACAGCAATTGCATCTGTGGAAAACTCCAAACTCTGACTTTTCCATCCACTCCACCGGTGGCCATGAGTTTACCATTCGGACATACTGTCACCACTCGCTGTAAGGGATCATCTCTGAAGAAAAAATTACAATAACATCAAAAATAAGATAACTTCTGTGCTTGATTGATTAATGTTTAAATGTTATAGGAAATAGAATATTTATCATGATCATGCCTGTTAAATTTTAATTTTGTGATACATTTGATAAACTCTTTATCAAAAATAAAAGGACTGTTACATATTTATCAGAAAGTCCAGAAATTTTAGAAACTGCCTTCTCATATTACTATAAGCATAATTTGTTAATTCAAAACTGTTCTGATAAACGCAGCTGACAGAAGGAATTATTAAATTCAGCTAATCTTTATCAATTTTAGTCCTTCCCTTATACAATGTTAGTGTCAATATAAGTTATATTTATTGTTTATTAGCAAGTAATACATTATGAACATAGCTATAAGGTAACTTTGCTAACACTATATTATTCATATTCAATATCTTATGTAATATAATACATATTGATGGATATAATAAAATTTACAAGAAAATAAATCATGATTTTTTTATATCTACTGCTTAGACTTATTATAAACAATGAAATAGCATAAAATTATCAGCTGTCTCAATCCAAGAGTACAAGATTGTGTTAGTGGGTGCTACAAATGGCATTTAACTTAATATATGAATGATTTTGTATACAATAGCCTGCTTTTGAATTTAATTTTCTTTTTAAAAGGAAGTTGATCTGTTATTCAAGTAATGCAGAATGATGACTCATATAGGACCTACCCAAAGTCAGTTTGCACACTATCACTGGGCCGGATTTCAAATGATATTCGCTTCTCAGTTGTATTGCAATTACTATCCATTTTAGAAATATTATCATTCTCGGAAACCGTTCGGCGGCGACGACGTACAAGACCGTTTTCCGCGCGAAAACTACCTCGCCTCATCTCCGCAGCATCCACCATCCGAATATTCACTTTATACAGCTGGCAGTGGCTCTCCTGCCCAGCTGCCAGGTATATTTTATTCTGCACACTACGAACGGAACAATTCATCACAACATTCGGCCCGGTTTCATGCCTCATTACTTCTTCTGCCACAAATCTGGTACCATTGTGCGAGAGTTCAAATATTTCCTAAAAAATAAATTCAATGTTTTAGACGGTGAATGCTTAAAATTGGAAATCGTTGCAATCGATAAGCTGGTACTGAAATTATTGACGCGTTGCTTCTTTTAAATGATACTGCATAATGCAATGACGTATACATACAAATCCATTCGCGACGCCCGTATTTGATGCTCCACCGCCACCAGCTATGATTACATGTCGATTCGTGAGGGTTTGAAGAGTGTAAAGGGGAAAATCGACCTTCGCAAGAAGACCATCGCATCTATTGCGAGACATGATGAATTATGGCTATCACTTCCTTCTATCAGATGCTGATTCTTAACGAACTAACATTTCCTATTACAATAATTAACAACATTAGTCTTTTATTTATTATAACATCACGAATAAAAACAGGTACGGGCTAAACAACTGGATAGATTCCTGCAACTTTGAAACTTCCAACATGACAAAAGTCAATTTGACATATTTGACAAGTAACCGATGTTTACAACGAAAGCTATTGCAAAACATTCTCTAAACGTGTCTAATAAAATAAGGAAATAGCAAGTAAAAGTCTTAGTAAAAAATATGAGGAAAAAGTATGCAAACCAATGATGATCCTAATGTCACAATGTAATTTTATTTTAATATAAATAACTTTAATTATTTATCAGCTCCTTGACAGACATCGTAAATGTTACTTATAAGGAAATATGTAAGGTAAACTATGGAAAAATGTGTCCTTATTTATAAAATGATCTAGGTCATTCTGAGAGAATAGCAAGCAGTTCAAACTTCGCTGGTTTCTCTTTTTACTAAGTCTTTCATAGAGTTATGACCCATTTTACTTTTTGGCGCACTAGATATTCAGTGGGAAGATACTTTAATTTCAACAATAAAACGACAATACACACTGTACTGTGCTGTGGTGTGTGCTGTGCTAAGTATATACTCTACAATACAGAGATCAGAAATGCGATTTCTTTACGTGGATAATTTTTATTTTTATACCTTTTATACATTGGAAAAAATAAAATGGACTTTAAGATTCTAAAATATTTTTATTTTTTACAATTACAATTATACATACACCACTAACATTCTTTTAAATCATTACAAAAATTAAAAGATAAAATTAAATAAGATTTTATAGTTCTCATTGAAAGATCTAAATTTTGACAAAAAAAAAACACACTCACCACACTCAAATGCATTACAAAATAATTAAAACTTATAAAAAAGATTATGCAATGTATTTTAACAAAAAAACGAAACACCGATGTTGAGATCTTAATTGTGTAAAAACATTCAGTTATTTATTAGTACCAGATGAATAATAAATATTAGCTTATTATTAAGACCAAAAAATATCCTAAAAAATCCATAATACATATGTAATAGTAATATTTTTATCTTATTTAAGGCATTTACATGGTTACAAGATTACATCTTTTTTTAGTTTAATTCAAAAGAATTAAAATAAATAATGAATAAATTGGTTCACTTTTAAATTCACAGTTTTATAATATGCGTAAAATTTAGTTTTTAATTTAGACACATACTTAATAGCAACTTTTAAAACTACACATTTCAGCTTTTCACTTGAATCTTAATAGGAACTTGTACTTTACGCCAGAAAAGTATATTTAACTGCTGTGCTATTCCAAATTAATTAATTAGCTATTGCTAAAAAAAGTTTTTGATATGGTAAAATTAGTCCTTTTCGATATGTTATAAAATTCTTTACTATTATAATTGTGAAATAATTTCTAAGAAATAATTTAAAAACGTAAAATCAAATCTTTGTCTTTTTGCAAAAGTTGTTTTGTTTAGCTGAGAAAATTCATATGTATTTTCTAAAATTTTTCTGCTGACCAGTTATTTTATTACTTGTTCATATCAGCAATCTCGCCTATCCGAGAGTCCACTTTTGGGTAAGCCTTACCCAAAAGTGGACTTTTTTTTCTTTATGTTCTATTTGTTCTGGAAGTCACAATCCTTCTAGTAGGTGAATATGATGGACCGTATGAGCCCATCCCGGACAGAATCAATGCTCTGCCCGATACCGAAGTTGAAGAAAACCGACTCAGCCGCCACTTGCTGCGTGCACGTGCCCATTGGGTACCAGCCCACTTTATTGAACACTATCCCCACTTTGTACACCTGTGAAATTTTAAAGACATTAATTGTGATTAAAATATAAATTACGGACCCTATGGTCTGTAATATATATTTCAACGGTTATGGTTTGCAGTGGATGCCTATTTAAAAGGGTGAATATTTTAGGGATATTTAAGTATGTTCCCCACAAATCAATGTCCAACATGTTTTCAGAATTTTGTCACAGAATCGAGTTTTTAACTTGCATTTCTCTACTATTTTACAATGTGTACCTTGTTGCGCTGGATGTAGACGGGGCGGTTGAAGAGGATGTCGAGCAGGTGGCGGTAGGGCACGCGGCTGGTGTAGTGCGTGTAGGTGAGCCGCGCGCCGTCCGCGTCCAGCAGGTGCGCGTACAGCAGCTCCGAGTAGCCGCCCGCGCTGCCGCCCGTGCCCGCGTTCTCCTCGCTCGGCGCCTGCGTCGGCACCTGCGCGTGCGCCGGGGCAGCGGGTTGGTACCAACTTTAACTCTTCCATATAAATAGCCAATGTAGAAAGAAAGTATGAAAATGAAAATACATTTATTTATACTAGCTAAGAATAAAAAAATATCGTATCGATTTTGGATACTCTATTGAGACCGGACCCTTCAATGCAATACCGCAAATGAAACACCGTATAAGCGAGATCGTAAAAACAGAAATATTGTCTCTAAAAGAGAAGGAAGAAAGGAAAATATCAATTGTTACTACTACCGCAAATACAACAACTGCACCACAAAAGTCAAGGCCAGAGGGCCAAGTCTGCTATTTAAGTAAAGTGACACACCATTGACCGCCCATTGAAATCCAAATATCATTATTATAAAAGTCATATTCTGAAAAAAAATATCGTAGTCAACAGTATCAGACGTGAAGTGTCTCATTGATTCAATTCTTAGCGTTGTCAACGAAATTATGCCATGACATAAGTTTCCCAGGGCGATTTAGTTGCTATTCGATTGCGTTTCAATGGAACACCTTTTATATAAATATTTTGCAGACTACCAAATCTGTCGAACCATTTGGACACGATGCAATGGAGACAACTAAAGCATTTTCAAATGGGCAGACTTGGAGCCCTGGTACAATAATAGACTTGGACAATTTATAAATGATTACTTTGGGCATATACAAAATTGATTAATTACACAATTTATCATTTCTGAACTTTCGACCAATTACTATTTTTTTTTTCACTTTATCCTCACCTGCACCCCCAGCAAGCAGATGTTCTTGTCCACCATGAAGGTGACGGAGCAGTCCAGCACGCTGGTGTTGAGGCAGTCGGTCTGCTGCAGCACGGCGCGGCGGCAGTAGATCTTGTGCAGGTCGCCGCCGTGCCGCTCCGTGTGGTCCAGCACCATGCCCAGCACTGGCCACAGGTCTGCGGGCGAAGTGTGATCGATATCATGGTGACCGAAATGTATGGACTTGTGATCGGTTTAACTAATTTATTTATTTGTTTTGGGACAAGATTTGTATAGCAAAAAAACGATTTACTAAAATTAGATGGATTGAAATGAAAGTGACAGAAGAATGTTCAGTTTTCGATCGGAATGTTCACAAAAAAAAAGATATGGCGGTAAAAAAATTGCCGTGTCAGTTATCTTTTTTATGACTACACAGCCAGAATAACGTTCAGTTTTCGACCAGAATGTTCAGAAAAAAAAATGGCGGGTAATTTTTTTTTTTTAGTGACTCACGAAAAAAGTAAAGGGGGTTAGTCGGATACTCACTCTCGTGGCGGGTGGGGCGCGGGTAGGGCGGCAGGCTGGCGGGCGGCGCGCGGCTGCCCTCGCCCCACACCTGCTCCACCGCCACCGGGCTCGGCGTGTCCACCACGAACGTCGTCATCTGCGGGCGCGCAGCTCTCAGATACGTGTCTAACGCTACTACTATACTACTTCTGTACGCGTGTAATGTGCCGAATTTTTCAGCATCATTTTTTTTTTATTTGTAAAGGTGGCGTGATAACATGTGATCTCTTAGAACTTTTTGAATCCTTGTAAAACAGTTTGAAACGTTTATATGGATATACTTACTTATATCAGATAATCTGATTTACAATATTTGCCTGGGCTACTCACTGTAAAAAAAAAACTTAAATTTTGCTGAAAACCGTACAAAAAAACTTTTTAGACGACAGATCGATGACTTTAAATCTGACGATGTTTTGAATATTTCTACCACCGCTGTATTATTGTACCTTCCCTCCTTCCCTCTTATTTTTAGGTCTAATTTAACCCGACTATGTGTCCAAGCGATAAATCAAACACAAGAAAACATTATACATTTATTAACGGTTAACACTTAAAACATTATTATCCATATTCATTTCCAAGATTATTTCCCGATACTCAAACAAGAAAATCAAAGCAGTTTACAGAAGATCTATGCACTCACGTTACAAGAAGGTCCGCATCCGATAAGCTGCTTTCTTGGCGTCCTGCACGTGGAGAACCCAGTGGGCATGGGCACATCCGAGTTGCTGGAGAGGATATTCATCAGAACGGTGAAGGCTTCGGACTCCGTGAGCAAGGAGGACCGAGCTGGTCCCTCTGCGAATTGCTGAGCGGTAAGGGTGAGGAACCGGATCTTTTTTATCGCACTCCTGAGGGTCGGCTTGTTGTCTGGTGGTCGAGCTGGAAGAATTTTCGATAGGCGTAAGGGTACTCTTTCTTAATATTAATACATTTGTGCTTTCGTATGTTTGTTTATGTTTTCCACACTAAAACAACTGGACCGATTTCAACAACTTTTTCACCATTAAAAAGCTGTATCTCAACGAGTGCTAATATGCACTACAGGCGAAGCGGGGTCGCACCGCTAGTATATAATATACAGCCTTACGTGACTTGCGCATATTTTTTCTTATCATTAATATTGTCAGACTTGCCTGTATGAAGGATATTCTCCAAACAACAACAACAACAAAAACCAAAAATTATAATATCAAACAAGTAGTTTTCAATTTTATTGTGGAAAAATGTTCAATAAGCAAATACAAACTCTTAGGTTTCTTATTGTCCGGTGCAGGCGTGGTCTGATCAGCGTCACAAGAGCGGCAAGCCTCCGCCGCTGCGGCTGGGCTGTTTTCCGCACTGCTCTCCACATTAACGACCTTAACATGACAAAAGTTTCCAATTAACCACCCCAGCTTCTCCATGAAGCTTACCAGTTTGTGAAGGCTGCCGAACGGTTTGGGGAGCGACCTAGGAGAGCCCAAGTGGCTGGCTTTTACCCACTTATGCATTTTACTAAATACCCAGGTAAAAATAAGCTTATCAGCTAATCTATGTCTGTGAGAAATTTCATACAGATACGGTAAGCTGTTTTCGCGTATAAGAGCAACAAATATCCATACATCCATCCATACTTACAAACTTTTGTGTATATGCTATTAGTGGTATGGGTAAGTTTTCTTTAGCAAATGTTTTTAAAGAAAAACTATAGTATTATTTCAGATAATTGCAACATCAAGAATTTTAAAGTGTTAGAACATGAATATGTGTGTAAATGAATACCTGAGAAGTATCTTTAGATGTGGAAGGTCCAGGACTCTCAACTCTCTCATTGGACGGGCCTTCGTTTGATGGGCTTGCACTTCTTTCTGAATTTTTCTTCTGTTCCATCGCTTTTGAATACCTTTAAATAAACACACTCTTATCAAATTATTAGCATTTTTTACATGATTTTGTAACTCTACCGCATAGAAAGTAAAAATACCGTAGAAAGTGTTTACTAAAGTGCTCTTTGAAAAAATATGACTTGTATGAATCTTATCTGTAAATACAGATGCATATACAATTGTTATATTACTAGATATACTAGTTATAACCTCGGCGTCACTTGCATTGCACCTGGGTGAAAAATAGTATATGTGCTAATCCAAAATATAATCTATCTCTGTACTAAATTTAATAGAGATATGATATGTTATTTTCTCGTGAAAGAGTAATATTCATCATTTCATGCACTTAAATGTTAAATAATATAACTAAAATTGTGTGGTAACAATAACAAAATTAAAAAAAAAACTTTTTTTTTTCAACCTCTTATAATAAAGAAATGTTGTCAAATATTTCTATATGGCAACTATGTTAAGTCTATTATATTAAACAATAGGAACCAACCTCACAGCAGCATTGAAGAGATCCATTTCGGAATCGATATTAAGATGATCCAAAGAGAACACTGTTATTACTGTATTCAGCTCGACTTCTTCAAAACTACTGTCGTTTAACACCTCTTTTGTGTTGGTACTGATTATCTGAATAGTAGACAAATAAATAGATAAAAGAGATTCAATTTATAATATAACTTTGTATTGGTATCCTTTGACTGCATTTAAGAGTATTAGATTTTTAGAAAGCACACAATTTTTTTTTTATTTGCTGAAGGCTACAAAGATTTTCAGAACATCAGATATAGACAATAATGTTCTGATAAGAAACAATCAAAATAAGAATTGTACTCAAAATTGTTTTTCAAGTATGTTTTGAGTGAGAAAAGATTGTCAATAAAAATTTTAATTTAAAAAAATGTAGAAGTGCTGGTTTTGTATTATAAACTCATTATGTTATCATAATCATAGTATAAAACAAAGTCGCTTTCTATACCTATGTATGCTTAAATCTTTTAAACTACCCGACAGTTTTTTATGAGGTTTTTTTTTAATAGATAGTGATTCAAAAGGAAGTAAGTAGTAGTAGTAAGTTATAATACACTTGTTATCTATATAAATAGTCCCCTTTAACAATAATTTCTTCACCAAGTGACTTTTTTTTTGTTATCCTACACTATGTGAATATTCATATTATTATAGCTGCCTATACAATACTATAAGAAAGATACAAAGCGATAAATTAATTCACCTGTAAACACTTTTCCATAAGAACATTTTCATCAAACAGTCGGGCAAACTCATAAGCCCTGCATGCATTTCTGGGATACAAATCTGACCATAAGTACCGTGTGCATTCCTTCACCAAATGTGGCAGCATGTACTTTTTTGCACCATAACATAGCTCACATGCTTTATCGAATGAACATAAATTTATGTT
The DNA here is from genome assembly GCF_012273895.1 of Zerene cesonia. NCBI lineage: Eukaryota > Metazoa > Arthropoda > Insecta > Lepidoptera > Pieridae > Zerene > Zerene cesonia. Next base: position 10,542,083 of record NC_052102.1, read on the forward strand.
TCCTGTGTATATGTATCTGAAATTTATTATTGTGTGCATTAATAAACATACATGTTGCATGGTTTGTTATATAAACCGTTCTTCATACTTACTCCAATAGATCCTTGAACGCATCAATTTGAACATCTAAAATGGGTATGGGATCATTCCTTTCTGGCATGCCCCCATAAAACATAGCTTCAAATACGGGCGAGGCCATTGCTAAAATAAGCTTGTGGCCAGCAATCACTTCCTGGTTGGGCTCACTGCCCACCAGGAAGGTACAATCCGACCACTGACCAGTTTGAAGCAAATATGCTCCTCTTTGCTTCAATTCTGTACATTCTAATTGCCAGTCGCTTGGTGCGCCCATTGTGCACGGCTTTTATTCACTCCGTTTCCTTTTAAACTGATGCTTATGTTCGAAACAAATCGTATATATTTATCCCGATGAATAACAACCCCTATATATTACTATATAACTCTACGATAACAACAAATTCTTGAGACATGAAATGTTGTTATTTTTACCACTTCCTTTGACGATAAGTCAATGTCATTAATGCCAAGTACTTATTTTGTTTTTTCTTATATGGTAATTATGCGTGCAACAAATTAAATAAATATATCTTTAACGTAACGGTAACGGTTTGGAACTATTTTGAATTTTCTGATCAAGTGATATGTACTTCTTTTGGTATTGTCAAGTTCCTAAAAAAACACAACAAAAAAGTGAGCATTCTGAATCTACAGTTGGTAAATATTTATATCTCATCAGTCAAGATTCGAGTGATATATTTCATATGATGCTACTTTAAGTAGTAGTGATAATAATACTGTTTCTAATAATTCTGATTTTAGTAAAACGCTAGAAAAAATAAATTCCATAAATGTAATATTATTTGAAATAATATTTCTAAACGTTAATTGTTATGTCAATTTCAAATTTCAATATCGATGGCATAGAAATTATGTCAGAACGAATTAGTTTGTGTATTTTCTCATAAATGTAGTTAATAATCAGATAGCGGATCAGAATGAATCACGAAGAAATAAAAGCAGTGGTGCAAGAAAAATTTTTATCCAGTGAGAGAGTTACAGCTTTTTTATCTGATGCAAAAGTGCTCCACCCAGAATGGGTGAAGAAAGACAGACTTCTCGCTATCGTGGAATACGGGGACGAGAAAGCTGTTTTTTGTTTATTCTCGTCATGCTACCCACCAAAGTCCTTCACCGATTTATCGATAGAAATAGTATTGCCTATTGACAACAGTTTCAAGTGTGAAATCGATAATAAACCGTCGGATCCTGAAGCAATCTTGTACCTGAATTTACAATCTCGTAATGATAAGTTCAAGTTTGAAATTCAAATGACACCGCGCGTTGATAATTTCGTGGATGACCTATTTAGAGGAATAGAAGCTGTAAACAAAATACCGACACAACCAGAGTTTGTTTGGCTCAAAAAATACAGTACAAAGGATGAGGAGGATATAATAACTGAAAGCATAATTCTTCCAAGAAGTGGACTGTCCAATATGCAGAACTCCGCTCCAGTTGCCATAAGAGAAAGCTTGATAAAAAGGAAGATGAGTGACAAGGAATCAGAGTACACATTTACTAAAAAATTTTCAATTTTCTGCGGAACTTGGAATGTAAATGACAAATCTCCTGTCATTCCATTGAAAGGGTGGTTAAATGTAGATAAAGAACCACCAGATATATATGCTGTGGGCTTCCAAGAACTTGACTTATCAAAGGAAACTTTCCTTTTTGATCAAACATTTAGGGAGGATGAATGGTATTGTGCAGTTTTGAATTATGTTGATAAGAGAGCAAAATATGTCAAAATTGAGAAAGTGAGACTAGTTGGCATGTTGCTGATTGTCCTAATAAAAGATAAATATTTTCCTTTTGTCCGGAATGTGGTTTGTGACACAGTTGGTACAGGTATCATGGGTAAAATGGGAAACAAGGGTGGGGTATCTATAAGATTTGATTTTCACAACACATCTATATGCTTTGTGAACTCTCACTTGGCTGCACATGTTGAAGAATATGAAAGGCGTAATCAAGACTTCAGAGACATATGTAATAGGACAAGGTTTCCGCAGACAAACCAGCAACCCAAAGCTATCAAAGATCATGATCACATTTACTGGTTGGGAGACCTCAACTATCGAATAACTGAATTAGATCCTATAGCAGTAAAGAAATTTGTCAATGAAAACAATTTTGCTCCAGTGTTGGAGTGGGACCAGTTAAAGCAACAGCACAAAAACAATAATGTATTTTCTGGATACTATGAAGGACTCATATCTTTCAAGCCAACATATAAATATGATCCAGGGACTGACAATTGGGATTCCAGTGAGAAACACCGAGCTGCAGCTTGGTGTGACAGAATTTTCTGGAAAGGTGATAGAATTACACAACTAGCATATAGAAGCCATCCGGCCCTTAATATAAGTGATCACAAACCTGTTTCAGCATTATTTAGCTCTGAAATTAAAATAATTGATGAAGAGAAATACAGGAAAATATATGAGGAAGTTATTAAACAACTTGATAAGTTAGAAAATGAGTTAATACCACAAGTGAAGGTTGATGTAACCGAAGTTGATTTTGGCACAGTCAAGTATTTAGAATTGCAAGTTAGAACCATAACTATAAAGAATATAGGAAAATTACCAGTTGAATTTGAGTTTATTAAGAAGTTGGATGAAACAAACTTCTGCAAAGAGTGGCTCATTGTTGAGCCATACAAAAAGTGCATATGTGCTGATGAAACTTGTGAAATACAACTCAAAGTCCTGATCAATAAGACATCTGCTTGTAAAATGAATGCAGGGACAGACAAGCTGTATGACATTTTGGTGTTACATTTATATGGGGGTAAGGATATATTTATCACAGTTAACGGAACTTACCAAAGAAGTTGTTTTGGCTGTTCCATTGAAGTGCTTGTTAATTTAAACATGCCTATAAGAGAGGTTCCTGTGGGAAAACTAATTGAGTTGGAGAATAAGAGAGACCAGTGTGTTTCCAACCAATCAACTTACTCTATACCAAAGGAAATATGGTTTTTAGTTGACCATATTTATTTGCATGGGTTGAAAGAGCCAAACTTGTTTGAGCAGCCTGGATTACATTCAGAAGTCTTGCAAATAAGGGACTGGTTAGACAGTGGATCAATCGACCCTATTCCAGGCAGTATACATTCAGTTGCAGAGGCTCTGCTGTTACTTCTAGAAAGTACAGCAGATCCAATCATCCCTTACAATCTACAGTCTATCTGCCTAAGAGCTTCAGCAAATTACTTACAATGCAAACAAATTATAATGGAATTGCCAGAATTCAGAAAAAATGTTTTCCTTTATCTGTGTGAATTTTTGCAAGAAGCGTTGCAACACAGTGCTGAAAATGGACTTGATTCGAAGACATTGTCTACACTTTTTGGCGCCATATTTTTAAGGGACAATCCGAATATAGTACAAGAACCCCAGTCTAGAATTAATAAACAGGTCATAGACAAGAAGAAGGCACAATTTGTCTATCATTTTCTAGTAAATGATCATAGTGACTTAATTTTTTCTAAATAGATATATTGTAAATTATTTTTTTAAGCTATTTAATACTCAAAACATTCTCTGTTAGAAATTCGTATATTCTCTTTGTTGTGGTTTTCAGTCATTATTTATTATTATTTTTTAGAATAGTAGACTTCTCATATATATTTACATGACATATTTATAGTAACTTTAGTCCAATTTATCTTTTATATATTAATAATTAAATACCAACGAACAGCAAGCGGCCAATTAATGTTCTAATCTAATTTTTAGATCGTATTTTGTAAAAGTATTTTCTCTTTAGTTAAGGTATATATGTATACCATATCCCCAACATGACTGCATGTACATTGTTTTAGTTAAAAATGCAAATTAAATCGGACTAATATTAAATCACTTACAATTTAAATTTAATAAGTATTTCTATTTACTAGATGAAGAAATGATAGGTAAATAATAATCATTATATTCAGTATAAAACAAATCGTGAAGCCATAGACTTCCTTTTGCGAAATTTGTGTCATATTTTTATCTCTGTAGTTTACCACCAGCAGTTAGTTTTCTGGTTTAATTAATGCACTATATTACTTTGGAATTTTGGATGTATTTTTACAAGTATTTTGTAATCATTTTACCTGCTTAGTATCAAGCGAATTGAGGGCCAAAGTGCAAATGAGTACACGGCCGCAATTTACGTTTTGTTTGAATGAGTTCTGTAGAACTCTCTAGAATCTGTAGACTAGAGTAGATTATTTTTAATTACACAAATATGCAAGGAGGCGCGTTTGCACTGTTTCCGATTTATTTGGTTGTTATTTCAATATAAAATATTATTTATTTGTAAAAAAATTAAAAATATCAATACCTATTTAATGAAAAATGTGTAGAGCTACCAATGAAGGAAGTCGCATTTTGTAGCAGTAATTGTATATTTCGAGCTTTTTTTTTGTATAACACAAAAAAATCTTTGAAATGACTTAAAATAAATATTTCAGAACTGTTTACTATACCTACTTAAAATTTTACACTGTAACACATTTTTCATTCGATTATATTTTACACCAGGTTTGAGGTCACATTTTGTATACAAAACTATTAATCTTGTAGTATTGCATTGTTACGAAAAATATTCAAAGATGTAAGCCTTCGAAGTTAAAAAGCTACCTAATGCTTTTCGTACCTAGTTGTACAACATTTAGTGTAGTGTTACACATGATGTATCAATGTATCGATTTTACATACATTATATTTTATCGTTGTTAACTTATTAAAATATCTTGAATGTAACGGTTTTATTATTTTTGTGTCTCTTAGATCGACTCTGCCCATAGCTATTTGAAAATAAACTTTGTAAAGCCAACTAAAAAGTCAATGGTCAGACAAAATATAAAAAGCAATTAATAGAATTCATATTGTACTAACTTGCAAGTGCTATCAATATATCAGGGATTGGAGTGGCATATCCTCTCGGTATTAAAAGGTGAATTCTATACAAAATATGAATGTAGAATATGGAAAGTAATATTAATATTATTAAAAAAAAATATTGTCTTAATTAACAAATAGTAAATGTTTAATATATTATTATTCTATTATATTTTTATAGCCAATATTTTAAATAATGCCGCCTGGTCTACGCACGTCACGACATTCGATTCAGATTTTGTCCGTTCGGGCTGCAGACTTAAAAGACCTGTAATAGATGGCGCCTTAATAAAAATACATAGTTAAAAGGTTTATTTTCTTGACATCAATATTATTTTTTATCAGATTTATTTTAAATCACGGTAATGTTAAATATATTATGAAAAAAAAACAAATATGTATTACCTTGTTGTATTGTCTATGGCCTCGGATGCAGCTTCCTAGATCATGGGTCGATAAAAAAAGGAAAGTTAGCGGCAAATTCGATTGTAGCCAATCGCGTCAGTGCGTTCATCCGTTATGTCACTAGATGTCAGGGAACTGCAATCAAATACAAAACATTGTTTTCGTTTTCAATCTGCAACAAAGTATTTCAGTACCTCATATCCTGTCTCTCTTCGATTCAAATTCGATTCATAACTGTTTAACGGGTAAAGGAGTTATATTAAAAACTTGCTTCGTCTTGAGTTGTTACTAGAATTTGTTCAGCATCAGTGACAGGCGCACGCACAAAGGATAAACCTATTTTAATTCCTGTTTTTGTGTTTTCTTGCCGTTAGCTAAAACCATGGAAGTTGAAACGAAATGTAAGTAAATATATTTTCTTTTTTCTTTCTGTTTTTGAATAAAAAAAACAATTGTAGTTATTTTCTCTTAACTCATATAAATATTATAATATTAAATAGTAGTATATAATTTATTATAAAATTAATTTACAACTATTGCGTATAGTTCCCTCGGCTTTCAATTTTGTTCCCGAGAGATTTTTATTGTATTACTAAAATTTAATATATATTATTTCATAATGGCGTATAAATTTTTTTTATTGTAGCGATCTCGTATCTTTCGAACTTTCTTCTTATTTGGGGGTATACAATAATTATTAATTAATTAAAAAAAAACACCCATAGTTCTTACTTCTTTATTCTTTTTTTTTAATTTTGTTTCCGAAAAGGAAGTTGGCGATAATCTTAAATATTTTCAAATTCATTCGAAATTACTTTTAAATAACTGTTTAGCAATTAGCATTACAACAGACTATTCGGAGACCATTAAGTTCAATAAACAAATAATTTTCGACCGTCTTCAAAGACTAGGAGATTAGTTCGACTGTTTTTTTATTTATTTTTTTTTTTGTTAGCTCAGAAGTTTTATTTATTTGAAAGCCTTGTCTAGTTACGACAACTTGACTTACATTCTTATTAAGAAGAGTTATACTACAAACTGTTCAAAACCAAGTTAAAAGTTAGTAGTTGAGTTATTTTTTTATCTCATTGTAGCTCGTAAATACTTTCTCACATATTCTTTTCGGACATTACTGTAGTTGTAACTTTTGGTTTAGATAACATATAGTACCTACCTACCTATATCCAACTTAAAATGCGTTTAATCCTTATAATAATTAACACATTGAATTGCACTTTTATTGACTTTCGAATTAACATTAAATGTAACGAATTGCCCAGTTCCGCTATTTCGGATTTTCAAGATAGATGTCGTATATACTTCATAAATTGTGTAGATACTGAATAATTAATTCAATATTTTTGGGTAAATCGACCTTTTATTAACGTTCCATTTGATCGGGCGTCCTCAAACTAGGTACTCCTACATGTATGTAGATTAAATTTCCTCAATAGGTACCTATAGGCTGTAGTCACGGTTTTAATCCCACAGGATTTCCTATGTGTTTATCGCCATCGCAATCTAGGGGATGAACTGAGCATAATCATTATGGGATAATGGCGTTGTAAACGTCATTAAGCTGCTTCAGCATACACCATAATATATTTACAAAGAGTTCTAGTGATACATGTGTTATAGGGACTTTTTTTTACCTACGTTACGTTATTAAAAAATAAAGTCTTTCATATACATAGTTTTACTTAGATTTCTATACATTTCTCGTGTGCACAACTCAATACAAGTGCGCTAATCTCGAATTACGCCGTATTTTTTAATTTATTTGCACATCACAAAGTAATCTTTCTAGTGTAGATGCTCTGTGTATATAAAAATTCAAATCCCACCGGCTGAATTGGCGACTTGTTTAAACTATTTTAAAGAAAGAAAAGTTTAAAGAAAATTTTGCAAATTACTTAGTCTTTTACATAATGAAAGAAGAGCATCAATCGTGTCCGTCGTTTTTTTAAACCATTTATACAATATACGTCACATATAACTGTAATATGCTAAGAAATTAAGACCATGACCATAGTCTGTCCGACCACGATTTTAAAATGAACAAATCGAGTTTTAAATCCGTTAATAAATCTAAAATAACCAAGATTACTTGGATTACAAACTTTTACGTCTGTATTTAAACGCAATAAAACATCGATATTCTCCAATGCGTCTGCAGAAACGCCAATACTGTTTCGGTTATTCATAAGATGTATAGTTAATACTGCCGTTACGACGGTTAAACGGGTTTCTTTAATTTAAACGCAATGACTAATAATTTGTGTGTTTGCGCGTGTGTCATCTGCCCACACTACGCTCTTTATCTACATTATTGCATTCACTTTTCTTTGTTCCTTTAACAACCCGATTATCTGAATCGTCTTAGTTTATTTGCCTCGTTAAGGAAATTATGTGTAAAAAAAATGATTTTAAAAAGCTAGCTTTTTCACTAGCCCTTTTCAAAGTGGAGTTATTCTCCATCCCCATTTTAACTTCATCAAGTTTGATACATAGAAAAATCTATTAAAATTGTTAAAATACAAATGTTTCTGAATTCAAGTTAGTAGGTTTTAAAATGTCTTAAATATTCATAGAGCGTACAAAAATGAAATTAGATTTTTTTTCAACTCCGATATAATAGGCATTTACACAAGTGAAATTATTCAAAATGTGGTCAGAGGTCTTGTAGAACTTAATAAGTGAACTAGTCTTTCTTCTTTTCAAAGAAACCTTTATGTTAAATCAAGCATGTGCGATGTATTCCATACAAAAGTCGTTTTTTTGTACCCACTAACAACGATTCACAATACTATATAATTAGTATTAAAAGTAACGCGATACATATATGGGTAGGTATCTACTTTCAAATCTTTTGTGTATGTAGTTATCTTTCAGCAATGCCATATACGGCGGTTAATGCTAATCTAAACGCATAATATTTCTCTATCAATAACTGGATATATATTCCATTATAGAGAGTCTGCTAACTAGCATCATTATTCGGATTTCGGAGCAAGCTTTTGTAGAAATGGAGCTAGGTGGGTCTGTCAAAGCTCTCTTGACCGATATAAAGTCGTGATATTTTCATCGTCATTTAACATGCATTAAAAAATTCCGTTACATCAAATAGTAGGTACGTAAATCGGTTATGAGGATCGACGGTTGAAAACAAGGACAGTGACTCACGCGCATCTCTTCCGCGCCCGCAACGACGTTCTATATTTGAAATGTTTACCTTTTAAGGAATACGACGGTTGGTGCCCTTGAGTTTGAAAATGTTAACGTATTATAGCCTTTGTTTATCTTTTAGGTAACTTGTGGTTTGCATTTGTTTGTTTTGTTGCGTCTCTTAAAGGTTGTTAAAAACATGGAATAGGTATTCAGATTTCGTCGAAATATACAAACGTTTGCCCTCGTTAAAGATTATCATCACTTGAATTAATTTCTAGCGTTGATTCTTACAAAAATATGAACAAAACAATAAATCTAAACACGTTTGTCATATAAAAAATATATTATCCATTGCAAAAGATTATAACTCGTTTCTAAGCTTCCACGGAACTTTCCCATGGTATGTAACGACTTCCAATAAGTAAAGGTAATTTCATATAAAAATAATGCAACTAGTACTCGATAAATAGACTAGGTACTCGAGTTGCTAAATGCGTTAAACTCCAACGCTTGGATTCGCTATAGGCTTTCATTGTCCGTGAGCAATGACCCGCGACGAAGCTTTTATTTCCACGGGCTATTGAAACCGCAATGTTGGTGTGGAATCTTTTAAATTCATAGAAATTTCTGGAATATTTGGAAAAGTTGGTAATCTTGGAAAAGTCTAAAAAAGATAGATGAAATATTTATTTCCCTTATCGTAGTAACCCAACCCAAGAAGTATTATATAAGGATGAAAGGTTGTGGTTTTTCTAAATTGATGATGTAAAGAAAATATTTAAACATTTCTGACCTCAAATTGAGTTTATGTAGCTTGCAGGTAACTTTGATGGTATTGTTTTAATTTTAATTGAATAGGTTATAGGATGTGTCTATTTATGCCAGAGGGCATGGATACTATCTTCACTGCTAGAATAATATTGTTTGAAGTACATCGTGTTATTCTAATGTCCGGGTGTTCGTAATATATTTACGTAGTGCGGTAGTATATGCCTCGCTTCAGACTTAACAACTTTGTATGTGACGCTAACTTATCGGCTCAGCGCGGCTTAAATTATACTGTGGATAGTATTTCTAAAGGCTAGACAGACTTATGTTTTAACAGTCAATTAAAGTTTCTTTCCTCAGTTCAGGCTAATCAGGCTTCGTTTAAAGAAAGAATCGCTTAAGAAAACCTCGAAGTAATTGTCGGCAAAAGCATTAACAAGGCCACGGATTTCTTGAACGATTTGAAAACGAACGAAGTTACGCTTCAAACGGCCCAATTAACCGGAGAAATTGCATCGCCTCGATTGTATTAAAACAGTTAAACCAGGGTAATATTTTTCCTCAGTAAAAATAAAGGGTTGAAATGAGAGATATTAGGTTCGTTTGCTGCTGGTTTTCTTTAGGGGTGTTTATACATGGTAATGGTAAAAGAGGAATGTTATGTTTTGGTTATAATTTCCCTTCCCAAATTTCATAGATAAACAAGGCATAATCTTATTTAAAATGAATCATCTCTTGATGTAGTTAGAATCAAGTTGCCATCTATTTGTGAATACGAGCATAATTATATATGCATAATATGAGCATAATTTTTTAACATCTATCACAATTCCATTACTTACATCAAGTTTTGTTCGTAGCATATCATAAATAGTTGAAGACCCGTACGATGACTCACATATTGGGTTTTCGAGTAATGAAGTCGTGAAAAGCGTATGGAGCGATTCGTATGTTTGTGAAACACCCGTTGGTTTGTGTCCGACCCCACTCCGCCCCCGACACTCATTACCGTCACAATAGCAGTCGTATACACTGAAAATATTAAGCATTGTACTTTTTCATTCGCGTAAAAAAGGCATTCCATTCCATTATATATTGTAATAATAATTATGAGATGAAATATTGATTGCAACTTTTGTTTACATCCATTAACGTGATCAAATGCATCAGTGATAGTAGGTCATTAATGGAGTATTATGCACACGTGCATTGCTCTTTATTTTTAATTATTCGAATGTACAGTTTCATAATTTCTGTATACTATTATTTACTTTTTTCTTCTTTATATATAACCACTAGCTGCACCCGGCAAACGCTGTTTTGCCTTACTCTTATCCTTTAGGGGTATGAAAAATAGATGTTGGCTGATTCTCACTCATACCCAATATGCACATAAAATTTCATAAGAATCGGTCCAGCCGTTTCGGAGGAGTTTGGCAACGAAAACTGTGACACGAGAATTTTATATATTAAGATTAACCATAACCACACTTCATCCTATTTGGACCTTTTTTTGTTTTTCACCCGCGTAAGTCCGTCTCCCGTAGGAATATCGGGATAAAATGTTGCTTATATATTATTCCAGTTGTCCAGCTGTCTACGTACCAAATTCCATTGCAATCCTTTCAGTAGTTTTTGCGTGAAAGAGTAACAAACACACACATCCTTACAAACTTTCGCATTTATAATATTAATAGGATAGGATAGTAGGAGTAGAATAGGATTGATTAAGAAACAAACTAATGCTTGTTTTTTAATCAAAAAAACAAAGTTACACATCTTGAAATAAGATTCAGGTGAAGAAAAAATGAATGCTCCGAAATAATAATATGAAATTTTTTCATGGTGCAAGAAAATTTCTAATATAACTGAAGTATTTTAATGATAATGGCAGTTGTGCCAAAATTATTATGGTGGTCATTTTCGTACCGCCCAAATACCATAAAAATATTTTAATCGACGACGCTCTTAAATTTTATTACCTGATAAATTTAAGTGTCGAGTCTATTGCATTTTGCTGTTGAGTTTCTTTAGAGTATTTGCTATATAACATTAATTTATTCTTAATGAACTTGAAACTCGGCCATAAGGTTCCACATGAACTATTCCGAATTTAATTTTTTGCCAAATGACTCGTATTGTTCGAGATCCAGAATAACTGATCACGTCCTCCTACACTGCTTTCTTCGTATTATTACAAACCGAATCGCTTTCGCGTACATGTTTCGCGAATTTGATAATTACTGTCGCACTGTCTCTGCCCATACAAGGAGAGACGTGGGCGAGTCAAGCCTACGCATGCTTTTTGAATAGCTTGCAGTAGATGGTGCGGGAACAAGAAGTTATATTGGAGAAATACTTGTTTTTATGTGGATCATAAAGCTATCGAAGTGTGGTGATAAAGTCCTGATGTTTTTTTATTACCAATTTGTATTTAAACCAGTTATCTGCAGTTATTCATATTGTAAGTTTATTTTTAACTAGACGAAGGCTCCCGGTTCCGCTCGGATATAAAGGCTCCTTTTTAATCGGGATTAAAAGTCAATATCAGCCAAGTCAGTTGTCACTAGGTATACCAAAATTCATCAAAATCCGTTCCTAAGATTCAGCGTGATTGACGGACAAACATCCAAACAAACTAATTTTTACTTATTAGTGTGATGTTCGAAAGAGAGAGTGGGAATTTTAAAGCAGTGAATTTGTATACGTACTGGTTAAATTTATATACAACACCGGTTCATTTTGTACATATTGATGCTTTATTATATACTTAAATTATTGTGATTCTAATTCAGGAATTACTTATACGAAATGGAAGTGATTATGAGAAAAAATACCTGAATTATGAGGAGGTTATAAAGATTCATCGCTCATTTAAAATAACGTTATTCTTTGTTTGTTTGGACACTAGGATATAAACTCATAATTCTGCATTAAATTAATTACACCCCGAAAATGTTGCTAAGTTGCAAATCTTAATCAAGCCCAGTGCGGAAGCCAAGGTGGCAAATAAGTTTAAAAGCAAAAACATGCTATTTAACTGTGCACTTGTCGCGGGCAATGTTTGGGAGAGTGCTTTCAGCTCGTCCGAGAGCTCGTTTGACGACATTACGGCGACGACTGCACGAACATTTTTCCAACCAAAACGAGCTTTAATTTTTCATAAGATGTAAGTAGGGTTTAACTAGGTTTGTTGTTGTTTCTGGTTTTGTACTTATTGTTACGGTACAGCGACTGTTTGAAACGATTCGTCGTTTAATCGCCGAATAATTAGATTTTGCATCAATATTTATAAACAGCGTGTGTTAACAAGAATCGAAACATATGACCAATTTTAGTATTATTTACGTTCTTCCACGTAAGCAACGAATTGTTACTTATAACTAACTTCAGATTACAGGTGTAAGTATGTATGTATATGATTCTATTAATTTTAAATCCATCTATTCACGTTTTGATCGAAACAGCGTAGTTGCAAATAAGCTCGGGGTCATTAAACCTGCACAGTTTTGCGGTGTGCCGATGCTACTGCCGAACACATGCACATCGCTGTAATTGTGTGCGGACGATCGCCTTGTCTATAGTATTATAGATACGTTATTGATGCAGGAGTATTCCGCACTGACTCATATTTCGATCTACATAATTATGGATATTAAAAACTAGATGAACTTTTTACACATTTAAGTGATAATAATTTTGCTTCATATTGTTTCTTGTTGATTATAATTAACTATCACGACATAGTATTTTTTTTCCTGTATTGTTAGGGTTGCCTGGTAGAGATCGCTACCTAGCGATAAGGCCGCCTTTTGCGAATTTAATTTAAGATTTTAGTATGCCTAAATATATATAAAGAAATTTCATTCGTTCATTCATTCATTCATAGTATAAAACAAAGTCGCTTTCTCCGTCCCTATGTTGCTATGAGTTTTTTGTTTAATAGACTTGTTCAAGAGGAAGGTTTATATATATGATGAAGGTTAATATCTATTTAACTACTCCTAATTAAAGCGTGCGAAGCCGCGTGAAGATCTTATAAATGTACATAAAAAATATTACAGAACCCATAGACAGTTCTCACAACCTTGAGAATGTTATGTCGCAATATAAAGGGATCAAATTAATAATAAGTACGTGGTTATCACAAGTCAAAGCGTCATTAGTCACAAACACAACTTGATTCACGTCTGCTCTTTGACCAAAGTAAACTAGCATCATGCGTAAATACAGTTCAGAATTCAGTGTGTCGCTACCAGCTTTGAGCATTCATAATGAACTACTGAAAGATACTGTAACTGAGTATCGTTGGCTGTTTCATTACAAAATATAGACATCTGATAAATTCAGTTTGAAAACAAGCGAAAAAAGAACATTTTGTAGGGATTCAATTATTCATATGATACGAAATTGTAAAAGTCAAACACTTGGAAGTGGGTTGAGTCTAATTAGAATAGGTTATTTGATTTTTCGAGTTTTAATTGATTTCTCCTAGTACTCTGATAGATAAATTGTTTTCTTTTCATCTATTTGTGTTGCTCTAGAGTTATATTGTTTGACATTTGTTCGTCCTCAAAAATTTATCAAATCATTTCGGTTCTTAACTTAAGAGAGCAAGTGTATTAAATTAAGAATTGAAATCACATTAACGCCATTAAAAATGGTACTTCGAACAAATTCATGTTACTGCGGATTTAGTTCAGCAAAGCTTGTCACCACCGTTGCTTTGAGCATTTATAATGAGACCCTGAAAGGCGCACTAACGAAGTGACGGTGTGCAATGCTATTCGCGATCAGTTGATTAAAATCTGGAATGTGTTAGAATCGTGCGACGGGGAAATTATAAACGTTTGACTAATATTTCTGTTGAAGGTTAAAATCTCCTCGCGTTAATGAGCACATGTACTTTACGAACTTTCTAGAGTTTCTAGATCAGATTAGCGACCGTCACCTCCGCTAGGAACGAATAAGTAACGAGGAATAGTATGTAACTTCATTACAGGTGACGATTTTCTCGACTCGATATCATTTCGAGAATGATGCTCAATTTCTCTGTTTTATATTTATTTTTTTATGTTATAGAAAGGCAAAGAACAGACGCATTGCCTGGTGGTAAGCAAATTGCGTCGCACAGAGACGTCTATAAAATAAATTGCCAATGTAAATACATACATCTTTTTAATTCACAAGGTGCCCATCACACCTGCATTAAAATGTGTAGGTCACTCACACAGATTGATGCAAACCGCAGAATATAATGGATGTTCTTTATTTCGATCGATCGATCTAGAAGCTATTACGCAAAAAGCGCTCTTCTTAACAACTTAAAGTTAATCGCTAGGGGACATAGTTACAGTTGCCTGTAGTCTGTACCTACCCTCGCGTTTCGCTAACTTGATTACGACTGCTGAGGCCGACTTAATGAAATAGAGTGGACCAGTTCCCTTTGAGATTAGATATTGTATTATCGAGCAGTTACTGATTTAACTATTTAAATCAGTAACTGCTCGATAATATTTAGATTTCCTATCTACCAACACTGGTAAAAGCGTAATTTTGATTTGTTTTCTGGAAATAGCAGAAGAAACGAGGAAATAAAATATTGCTTTTACAATGTATGATCGCGTAATATACGTGTAACGTAGAATCATCTTTTATTTTTTTTTATGGCAGAGCAAGCAAAGGAGCAGGTGGGCCACCTGATGTTAAGTGTTCACCACCGCCCATAAACACTTGCAACACTAGAGTTACAAGTGCTTAATAACATAATATAAAAACATAACATAAATAGATGATTATTAGCACATACTTTTTATTTTTTTTTCATATTTCTTTATTGCAATTAAAAATTTGTGCAGCGCATTGACCCTCTCCCCAACGACACGAATATAAGAACAAAACACGACATAATCGGAATAGATAGATCGGTTTGCACAAAACGGTCATAACAAAAAGCGTATCTCTGGTTTCTCGTCTCACTCTTGTATTGTTTTTGTCTGAGTATTTTCAGCGACAAACGGTATTTTCGCCACGCAATGGGGAACCAAAGTTCTTCAATCGTTAATAATAATTACTAACGGACAAAACAATTGCTTGTTAACAAAGTAATTCGCAAATTATTTCAAAGACTGTTAGTGTGATTGGCCAATTTATGGCAATTGAATCGAAAGTAAGATTTGCGAAAATTGCTAGCTGCCAAGCTGGTTGGCACAAATATAGAAATTTATATCGTAGAATAGATAAGAAAGATATTGTTCTAGTTTTTTGTTTAATTGTCTAGCTAGTAGCTACATCACGTGGCCTACATTTAAACAAAACAAAAGAAAACGATGTCCAATTTCTTTGTAAAATAAGATACTGTTATAAATCTATGAAGTTATTAGTGCATATCCAATATTAATCTAACAAACGATGTCAAATTGTATCCTAACGATTATGTGAGTAAACTGATATTTCATTTATTGAACGAACAAAAATTCTAAAATATTTTTTAAGAAATTTAAAAAAGATAGTATCTACTTTTCTTTAATTAATCGCACACTATAACTATTATTTAGATCTTTTTATAGTTTTGATGTCGTGTCAATTGAAATATATACTACTAGCTGCGTCCCGCGTAAGTCCGTGTCCTGTCGGAATATCGGCATAAAAAGTTGCCTATATGTTATTCCAGTTGTCCAAATTTCAACGCATCAAATTTCATATCAACCGGTTCAATAGTTTTTGCGTGAAAGAGCAACAAACACACATCCTTACGAACTTTCGCATTTATAATATTAGTAGGATTATAGTAGGACTAGCTGCGCCCCGCGGTTTCACCCGCGTAAGTCCGTATCCCTTAGGAATATCGGAATAAAAAGTTGCCTATATGTTATTCCACTTGTCCAGCTATCAACGTACCAAATTTCATTGCAACCGGTTCAGTAGTTTTTGCGTGAAATAGCAACAAACACACACATCCTTACAAACTTTCGCATTTATAATATTAGTAGGATTAGTAGTAGGTAGTAGGATAGTAGGATGATTTGACGCTAGTACATATTTACTGTTATTATTTTTTTTTTTATTTAAAACCTATGTGTCTAGATAAACGCATATGATTGTAGCGGCCACAAGGGGCATCGGTGTCGTTAATGTCATCCGATGATTAATAGTGGATAGGACAATTCCTCATTGCAAAAGGTTAATGCACTAGCGAACGGATAATTTAATATTGTTATTTAAGTAATTACTGGGAAATCATTTGCATTAAATACCTTATTCTTATGGGATGGTTCAGCCAAATTATAATCTTCAAGTACCTATATTGTTTGCCCAAAATCTATGTTAGTGACACAAGTGGCGTTAGCGATATCATATATGACTTCTTGATGTATATCCACGTCGTTATCATAAAATTAAGTCGTACCGAGTTATCTTATGATCTCGCCGCATTTGTTAAAGCCAAATTTGAAGAAATAGAAATCCTGGCAAGTAGCAAATGTAATACTTTCGTCCGGCCGTTTGGTAAAGTTATTGTGCTGAATAGTTGCTGTTTCCCAGTTCAATATTGCTAAAGTTTTTGGACTCGACCCAACCCTGCAAACAGTAGAATCATTGTCCATGGAATATGAATCTTATATCGTAATGCTTATTGTATCCTTCCTTAGCTTTGTAGGAGATATCTTTTCCGAAAATAAATGGCCTAAAGAAAATTTCAATAAATCTTTTTTGAATATAGGATATGTTGGATATGAATATATTCGTAAGTAACGAGGGCTAAGCATCTTAGATTACTCTGTAGTGTAGGTGATATATAATTAATACATATTCCTTTGTTTCGAATAAGCTTGTTTATTTTTTCGTAAATAATGAAAGTATACCCAGTAAAAGTAGGTTGTAATGAAGATGACACCAGCACGTAATAAACTTTATTTCAACTACTGCGGAAAGTTAGCAATTCACCACTATAAGGTTTCATTCTCATATTTCGTTAACTAACCCGACGTATTGTGGTTTTTGGCTTCCGACCCTGATCTGATCCAATTTGCTATCGACCGGAGTTAGAAAGTACTCAGTTGGTGCGTATCAAGCCGAAAGTTAGGTCTAATAATGCCCTGCTTCCCAAAGAACCCAATTATAAAGGTTAGCAATGATGTGACCTCCATCATTTGGGACGGCCCGGATGATGAACATCTACCTCCAGGTAAATGCTATACGTTTTACTTGTTTTTCTTCCTATTGATCTTCTTTTAAATTTTTGGATGTGAGGTTAAATTTTAAAAGTGGTGTGAGCGCTGGATCTTTATCTTCTATAAATGTTTATTTGTATCGTCTCGTTTGTAGAGTAAGTATGGTAGATTCTGTTCATTTAACTTCATATAGTCTATTTATTCTTATAGTTCTAGAATAAGTTATACGTACTAACATCTAGTGTCGAATACCTTTATACTACCCCAAAGAACCTGATTACAAATAAATCTAGTTTTTAATTATGAAAACCATACCTCGCTGGTCGAAATTTTATACGCTGAAACTTTAAAGCAGTTAAGTTTTTATGAACAACCTGAAATCGTCGTAATAATAAAAAATAAGTCGTTAAAACCATGGTTTATCACTGAGGTGCACTGAAACTTCCCTTCACTGAAGGTTTAAGTGTCCTCATGCATAAGTTATTAAACATACAATAAGTGTCTGCAAATTTTTTCTTTCATGTCTTTTTTAGTGCAGAGAACAGAGATGAATTTTCAAGTGAAATTGTTTAAAATATAAAATTTCAAACTAGCATTTAGGATTGTCCAAAACAAAATATCTATATAGACGGACACTATTGACACAATAATATTAGAATACGTATACTCTGCACTGATTGAAATAAATAATAATAAAGGGAAACAAAGAGTATTCTTTTGTGTTAGTGACATAAAATGGTTTAATATTTTTCGATCTATTTTCAATCATTTCTACAGTTATTGAAGAGGAATACAAGTTTGTCTATAAAACAATATTTGCTCCTAAAAAAGCAACAAATAATTAATGAACCATAATAAGAATTAGGTTTATAAATAATTTAAGAATATTAAATTCTGATATTCCGAGCTAAGAAATTTAATTTCTATAAAATTCAATAATGAATCAATGTAATTCATAACATTTCATACATCTTTTAGGTTATACAAATATAATTGAGATATGTATAGGTATTTAAGATCTGTATCCTTATATTTTGTATGTTACACCATGAATGAATATGAGTGAAAATGAATATGAGGATTCATTCGAATGAATGAATCCTCATATTCATTCATTCGAATGAATCCTCATATTCATTCTCTCATTCTCTCAATAAAATCATCTTGCACCAGTATTAACATTTTTTCGGTACATATGATCTCGATAGTGAGCGACAATAGAATGGTCTCAGGACGTTGACTTGTCATTGTAGCTTTTTTTATGTTAACTCTCTCGTCCTCGTTACGCTCTAGTTGTTGATTTGTGCAATATTTTGGATTACGTACTCAAAAATATCAGTCCACCATAATTGCCGTATTGCATGGCAATGTCTTTCACATTAATTTATTTTCGAAATAATTTTGTGCAAAACTAAATGTTCAATCAAACGTTTTGCGTTGATAAATAGATAATGCTTAATTACAATAATTAATACATTGCTATGAGATTCTTAAAAATCTAACACAATGTTATATATTCGGCTACACATATTCTTCGTTTGCTCTAGATTTCTAGATGCTAGAAATGTCTTGCGTCATCCGCCGATTACTTGTGTCACAAAAACTGTTCCATTTGTTTTATCTCGATTACCACTACTTTCAAGATAATATATTTCTAACCCTTTATAATATAAAGATGTGGATAAGAAATTGCGCGGCAAATATGCTATCTTGGTTACTTAATGCGATCGAATTTTGTATATAAATGTTTAAGCACATAAAAGTGTCGTCATAGCAATCGACTCTCCCTCTATTTGTATCGTTTTTACATCCCTCTTCCCTTTATTTATTTACCCAGCGTTGATATTTTCCAGATGGATTATCATTAATCATTAAACAATGAATTATTTTCAAATTTCCAAAGTATCATTAACTCCGTAGAAGATATTTTACAAATTTCATAAATCAATGAATAATTATTTAACAATTTCCGCCTAAGTCTAATTTCTCTAATTATAATTCAGATTCAAATTATTTGTAAAATAAGGTTACCATTTGCTATTCTAGCATAATTACATCTAAAGCATCCATTGCACGTCTAACCCAGAATAGCTAACGAATGTTTTAAGAAAATTTTACACTTTGAATGAATGAACAAAAGAAAATTTGTTCTCTATCTTATATTCTATCTACATTATCTTTGGTTATAAAAAATCAAGACGTTGCCTCAATATAAGACTTTGATTTAAACCCACATCAAAGTGTGTTGCTTAAACATAATGCGGTTACAAGCACGCCACGCGGGAGGGACACCCGACAGCATACACTTCAAGTGCTCGATCGTAAAGAGGGCTCCGGCTGAGGCAGAGGCGAAGAGTGACGCGTGGATCGATCAAGGCCAGACGCCTACGTAGCTACGCATGTGGAACTTTCTTTTATTTAACCCTGGTGTATGTTTGAGCTGAAAATATTGTAAAAATAGTCTGGATGTTATCATGATTTGATATGTCTTATCGTTAGGAAAGCTGATTTATTCATTTGTATTATAGTTTATTTAGGGATTATTATAACTCCCTATTAAGGAATAATGCATGGTGATATTCCAGAATGTAGGGTGATTCCAAAAATTTTATTAAATTTTTGTAATATTTAGGGTGTAATACATAGCAGTGGTGGCTCAGTGTTGAGAACCTCGGACTTCAAAATCGATAAGTGGGGGTTCGAGACCGGGCGAGCGTGCAGAAAATAAACTGATTTTTCAATTTGATCTGTACATGTGGACAACACCAATGCTTAAAAAGGAAAACATCGTGAGGAAACCGGCATGTCCAAGAATCAAAAGTTCGACGACATGTGACATCTGCCAACCCACACTTGGCCAGCGTGGTGGATTATGGCCTGAAGCCTCATAGGAGGCCTGTGTCCCAGCAGTGGGAACATATATGGGCTGATGATGATGAATACTCAGGGGGAGTATTCTGTAAATACCATTTTAATCAACGCAAACCTTTCTTAAATAGAATAACAAATTTAGACAATATTCCAGCTTCGTAATATAGAAGCAGTATTTGTAAAACAAAGCAGTATTTTGATAATGAAAAATATTTGTGACAATATCGCCAGCCTTTCTATGTGAAAATATTGTGCAAAGAAACATTGTTTCGCACGTGGCACATGGTATTCGTTGAATATCAAATGTGTATTTGTCGGACGTCTGCCTCAAAAATAAGTTTAGAATAAAACATGTCCTTTCAGAATTTATTCAAGTAACATGAGGGATTTGCTACAGAATTACGACTTGTACATTTATAGTTATTTTATATTCTGGAACATCTATAAATCTTTTTAATGTGATCAATAAAAACTCAAATTGTGTATTAAAAAAAAATTATAACGATTTATGGAATTCGCTTAAAGTATTCACTGTTAATGCCTTCAGATATGTATTGCATCGGAACAGTTGTTTGAGCAGCAGGGGATTAGATACAAGCTTAGATTATAGCAGAAGTGCCTGTACTACTTATATGCAGCGGTACTTAACATAGTAAAGGATATGTCCCTCTCAACATGAGCTTCCTTCCCGAGAACGAGGGTAGAAATGAATACGCAGCTATTCGTGATATCGAGCAATAAAAATCTGTACGGTCAGCAGAAAACCGTGCTATTAGACTTGTAATGTGTGTCACATTTATTGAACATAAAACGTTGGGTATGAGTTAATCTTTGTTTTTCATAAAAATATAATACATTTATTAAAGAATTTTATTTAGTTCTATGCAAATTGGCGCATTGGAAAAATTTTCGACCATGTATTGTTTCCATATAATATGAAAATACTGCGCATTGCTCGTGTTCAGTCATTTACCTGAAAATAACGAAGATATTTTAATCGATATATCAATATAGTTTATTTACTTTAGCCTTGACGTTTTCCAATATATTGCGATATTAATAAATCATTTCGGACGTAGCGAACAATCCCCAACTGTTTCAAGAATAATTGGAGGTAATGATATATGAAGAAATACATAAAATAAATCGCACAGAGTAATTTACAGAGTCCATCAAATCCAATGAAGCGAATCGGGAGGGAATGAGAGGATAATAAAGATGTTGTTATACAAAGCGAGGGACATTATAATATCACCCTCGGCCCCTGGTATTGAGGATATCGGATTTATTATGTATTGGCTCGATTTGATGTGTATGTTTATATTATGATCTATATAATATACATATAAATTTTTTGGATAAAGCAAAGCGCATCCCGCGTCTGTCCCTATGTATGTGTGTATGCTTAGATCTTTAAAACAACACAACAGATTTTGATGTAGTTTTTTTTTATAGGTAGTGGTTCAAGGGGAGAGTTATATATATAATATCATGTATTAAACTAATCCGAATTTAACGCGTGCGAAGTCGCGAGCAAAATCTAGTCTATATATATAATAAAACAGTAAAAAAACTGTGTCTGTACGTTCAATGTATATGAAAAATTTGTGATATGAAGAGGGCTTAAAAACTATAATAGAGTACAAATCCAAAAATAATTGTAAACAAAGGAAGGCTCCTTTTTTCACCGAGTGGTTGGTATGACACATTAAAATATTACTCTAAAAGAAAAAAATTTACCGAAAAATTAAGTAGTCTAAGAGCGCTTCACATCTCCAAATTACTACAGGATCTAAAATTTGGTATTCATTGCGAGTAAGGTATTTGCATTGGAATAAAAGTCCCTAATGTATACTAAATGCTTATCCTATGATTATTGGCCTTGTATCCTGGAATTTTGTCTTTTAGATTGATGTTTATGCCCTAATAAACCCAATAGTGTTATAAAAATACAGTAACGTATTTAAATTATTAATATTAAAAAAAATAGTTTTTTTGATGGTAGTGAGTTGAACCAATTTTTCTTTGTAAATAAATTAATATTTCGAATTTATATTCAATGACACATTATTAAATATTGCAAGCATTTGTATCGTAAGTTACATTCAAAAAACGTACAGATTATCTTAAATCGTAATCTTTACAATATAAGTTGTGCAAAAATTAGACTCTCTGTCATATAATTTGTAATAACATCAAAGTGGTATTAAATATTTAACCGTAATATAAAATAATCAGTCGAGAAGATGTAAGGGAAAAGTTATAGCGACCCAGATGTTAAGAGTTTTGGCAAGTACACGCTCAAGGCGGGACAATCTGTTGCGATCGGACAAGTCGCAAATATTGGAAGTTACTCTTGATTACATTGCGTTCATCATCCTCTTCTCCGGAGAATGCGTAATCACATCCAAGCGTCCCCTATGACAATAGACTCGGATAGAGTTGTATTAAGACAATTTGTCGATATAAACTTGGCCAGTAAATCTTTTTAACTGTTGGGGTCGCTGTGTACATAGGTAGGCAGATATTTTTGCGTATTGTCTCACTAAATTACTAGGTTCGGGAGATAGGATGGCATGCCAGACAAATTTATGGAATAAACAAGACATTGAACGTCCTTTTTAAATAATGGAGGGCGATTTTATATTGAACATGCATACAAACCTTATCCTGAAACTGATGCTTAGGTATATAACTATTTCAAAATAGCTGATTTAACAAATTTATGAAGACATCACAAAATTATGTGGCATAAAAAGCTTCGCGTATGAAAATAAAATTTATTTTCGATCAACCTTAACAAGATGAATATTTCATAAAGCAGAAGAGATTTCGCCATTGATATTCGACAGGCGAACTAATTAACACCTTTACAATTCAGTCAGGTCCCTCTTATCTTAGATTTTATTGAAGTACTGAGATTTTGTATTAACTATCGTATCTTTACTCTTAGATATTCAATTTTGATAAAATAGAAAACCAAATTCCAAATATTGATTTAAACTTTGCTATTACTAACTGCGCTAAAAGTGTGTAAACAACACTTTATAGCTTTAATTTAGAATGCGTTAAAGCATTTCCAAACTGAGTTATTGTAAACTGCCGTTGAAATTTTCAAATCTAGGAACTAGTCAATTTGAGCTATCAATGTGAAATGGTTCATTATACCTTTAGAATAAGGTTAGAAATTGTTTGTTCCCATCTTAGTTATATTTGCAGCCATGCCAAGTGTGGAGGCTGTTAATTTATCACAATGATTCATATGTCCTGACAATTTGCGTTGTTTTTTGTTTAAGTTGCTTTGCCAGCGGATTTCCGTGCGTATGAATGGCGAGCCAAGACGAATGAATTAGTAATTTAACTGTCTAATGGTTTCAGTCGTAGATGCTACCTTACGGGATTTTGTGTGTCAACAAGGTCGAAGACACTGTTCCTTTTAAATACACACAAGCAAATCGCCTTTCCCCCGGTTGATTCCATAAAATGTTATGTCTCCGAGATAGCTACTAGTTCTTTTAGTGATTGAATTTATAAAAAATTAAATAACAGAACTTTCATCTCCATTTCATTTTAACTGGAATGAGTGGAAGATTTATCTATAATTGGTCAGATCATCGTCGGTTGGATAGCGGTACAAAAACAAACATTTGTTGTTAATTGATAATAGTATACTTAAAATAAGTTTATAATTTATTTGACATAGCAAATAGCGAATCATGCTACTACAACTACATATAATCAAAATAATCGTTTCCACAGAGCTTTTTTGGTAGTTCATTTCCTATTCACAATTATGAGAAGTCAGTGAACTTTGTTGTTAAATATAATTTGCTCGTCAAAATCTAATTTTTAGACTATTATTATTTTTCCGTTTGGCATATTCCAATGCTTTGTATTGTGTTTTAAAGGTTAAACCAAAAGGGAGTTCAAGGTGATTAATTCATTTTCGGTCATCCAACTTCGATTCATAAACAAACACGTGTTTATCCAAGCGTTGTATGAATAACATTTTTAATTTCCTTTTATTTCCAATAGACCAATCGTCAATTAGTTTTCATTTCCATATACATGTATTTATTCAAGCACCCATCTAAAACCCGTGTTCCATCAGTCACATGTATTCCATACACGTCCATGGAGCTGACAAAGAAAATGAACGAAAACAAGAGTATAAAATGTAACAAAGTATTTTATTCAATGGGTCTGTTATTTTACATGGTACCCTCACAACCCCATAGCCTGAGGTATTTGTACTGTAAACACTTCTTATCGTGTGGGGGATCGTACCGTGCTCACATTTACAGATTACAAGGAAATAAACAGCCTCTTCAGCTCTTAGGACCTCTGCGTTATGAGATGTCACAATTAGGGTGAACCTAGGAAGCACTGTGGGTAAAGTAATATACATATTTGAATTAATATTCGCAGTGAGTTATACTTCTCCTCTTACGTATCCTTTAAAATCAAGATAGATAGGATAATTAAGCATTTACCATAATAAATTTAAATTGTACTATATTAAATTGACGTAGTTTAAGGACAATTGTTAATAACGTAAAACAAAGGAACAGAAATACATTAGACGCTGTAGAATTCAAAAACCATACTGTTTACCTGGAGCACGATCTACAATCGATACTTTAATTACCCCTTGGTTCTAAATCGAGGTACCATTACCACCCATTACGCTATTTACCATTGTATCCAAACGGCGGTATCTGAAGTCTACAAAATCGATACGAGAGCCGTAGCAGGACGCGCGCCGGTTTATGTTCCTCGCACGTGACTCAACTTGTTGCAGACACAGGATACCGGTCATGGAAAATGGCTATCTTGGACATCTTATGGCTAGACTTGATAATCCCCTGCCATATATGATTGATATGGTTCCCATTTGCTCCTGGAACATGGGAAATGGAAATATTTAGCTTGAATTAAACCGCCATTTGTATTTTCTTAATGTAGTACATATATATCTGTAATTGTAAATCTAAAAATATAAGCTGGCTTATGTAATTTTATATCTAATGATATAAAATTACATAAGCCAGCTCCGTATCACAAAACACGCTCAAGAATTATAATCTCACCTATGTCATGGATTTATTCTTTTCGTAACCCAAATTTCAACAATATATTATGTTGTGTCCGTGAAGATAGATGTTGGTAAAATATTTTAGTATTTTGTAGCAACCCTTAAATTGTCACAAAGTGCAGTTTGTTGGGGATGCGTTATGTCTCAGAATCCAGACGTATTTATAAGTTTTGCACTGCATTAATTAAAATTAATACAATATACTTGCTTTCTAACGATGGATATAAATAAAATATTTTTGGGTGACTTTCACTTTAAAATATTTGAAAAAATGTGATTACATATTTTACTACTACACACTTGTTACGTGGATTATTACACTTCATAACCTAAATTTAATCTTGTTCCCCATAGGTATACACGATTTCACCTCCCTTTATATTATCAAGTTAGCATTACATATACACTTCAAACTGCCCAATAATACGTTGTTATATAAACCTACGACCGAGGTCCACACAGGGCGCCAAACAGTCCTCTAAAGCCTTGCAAGTTCAAAGGGGATGTACACATTATTTATGCCTTTCAGCTTAACAAAATAATAAGGATATTACATTATTTAAATCGCGGTGTCATTTGTCGACATAATGCTGCGTAGAGATTTTATTTGTGGTTGAGGGGAAAGTTTTATTGAGGAAAGTGATTTATCACGGCGGCGATATGATCTATGGAGTGCAGACATCCGGTGTTATCTTGAAATTCATGCTCCTTTGATGGAGTTCCTTTGGGTTTGTGCGTTACTGCTTAGTTTTTTTTTGTTTTAATGTTGTAATTCAACTTTTTGTCATACGAGTATTTGCATGAGTTGTAATAGAACAGAAGAAAGACGCCTCGTACGGTATTTCCATGTTGCTCGCACCGGTTGAGCCCGGCTCACTCCTGGAATTCCCAGTTATTTACTTATTACTGCAGGGGGATCGAGTCTCGGGGTTGTTGCCCGCATCGATCGCTGCACCACCGGCGTTACCGGTGCACGAGGTTACCATTGCTGCAGCCCGTTATCTACCTGATCATTTGAAAAATGGAACGTTGCAAAATGTTGAGCTATTTTCTACTTGACCTTCAAGGGCTATTGATTTATTGCGTCAAGGAGGCGTAATCTTAAGTGTTAAGAGCTGTTCAATTCATCATCACCGGATTTGAAGTACGGGAAATCAATCGGAAGCAATTCGAGTGGCGAAACAAATTCAGCGTGGCGTTGCCGGCTGTTAATTGGCTGCGGGTGGCGGCGCCGAGACGGCGGCGGAACCGCCGCATACCCTCCTCGCGCCCTCGCCATACTAACACCCGCCCGCCCGTTTTTATGAGCGAGAGAAGCCCACCGAGACCCGCGCTAGTCTGGGCGGCTCTTAAATTAGCTTGTCTTTGCCCACCTGAAACCTTGCTAGGTGTACCTAACTGTCTACTTATATTCTGTAAAATCGATTTAATTTAAAAATCTAATTTAACATATTTTCGTCTGGTTATACTTTCACACCGTTGGCTACAATTATAACTGCATCAGATCTATTAAAACGTAAATACTATTATGTAGCAAGCTTTATTGTGTTACCTTGGGATAAACTTGTCGCGGCGAATAGGAAAGGGAAACATTATTTTTCCATTTGGTGGGCTTATTTTCTTGTACGGGTTATCAAGTTAGGGACGGTAGCGCAAGGGGTGGCCAGAGGGTCTGCAGGGTAGGGGAGGGTAGTGCGGGGCGTAGCTATCGACCGGTCGCCCTCCCCCCGACTCGTTCAGTTTCCGGGCGAGAGTCGCGCAGTCCGCTTGCTTCGCGACGCGACTCCGTCACGTATTAGATAGTTAATTTCTAGCCGCCACCATGCTGATAGGACTCGTTCGTGACTCGGTGATGCAGTGCTTCTGCCACTCATGCAGAGCGCCTGTACTTCCAGCAGGTTGGATTTGCTGCCGTTGGGATATTGGATTTTCTTGTATTACCGGCATTGCTGGCTCGCTCACCGGTGACAAACGCCCATTGTCTTGCCTTACTCATGTGCTTTGTATGAATTATAATTCGTTTCTTGTTTCAGAGATGATAAGAAAATTCTGTCTGTGGACGTTAAAATCATGAGGTAACATCTTAGTAAAGTCAATGTAAAATTGAAAATTGATACGATGACGTTTTCGTTTCTATGACAATTTCTATGATCTTAAGAAGGATGCTAGATTTGTTTGTAGTGAAAGCTAAATTTAAATTATTAGTCTGTCCTATGTGTTTATCTTAATTTTCGAAAGATTCGTAAAAATCCCATGCTTGAAAACAACTAAAAATATTGTAGCTGAAACGCCGGCCGGCGAAGCCAAACGAAGAACGCCCACACCGGTATCTAGTCCACGTGGGGTGAGGCTGTATAGAAAAAATCTAGTCAATAATGTCGGCGTTTCTACATTAATTGTTTTTAACTTAAAAGTTGTATTTGATAAATTTTAAACTATTAACACAATTCACAGTTTTCGGAATGGTAGCTTAATAGGTGGTTTCTTCCATCTGTGATTCCTCTGCTCTCTCAAACCTCTGCGTATACTACTGGTGCCAGCTGTGCCGTTGCTGTATATTGATTTAACATTACTGCATAATGTCAACCATTTTGTTCTGTAGGCTGGAACATCCACCATTTTGTGAATTACATATTACGTAGATTTGTTTTTTCTAATTCTCACTTCTGCAATTCTTCTAACAGTCTGTATTTAAAATTTTTCAGCTTGTAAGAAAGGGCATTTCATCCTTTTCGAATTATTTTCATGATTAAATTAACGCCCCCACTTTGTGAGAATAGCTGAAAACGATGTTGTCCTCACATATTATAAACTTTATTAATTCTACGCACGCAAGTCGCACATAATGATTGCTCTTTTTCATGAGCTCTTTAGTATTTCAGTCGTCGAGGGTCTCGTTGGAATTCAGTAAATCTTAATTGGCTGCCACATCACAGCGGATGATTTAGTCATTTGCAAATAACATTGTTTGTATTTAAATTGTTAACATACCCTTTCATTAACATGTATTGGGGAGCAAAGATGACATAATTGTTTAGGGTGACATTATTAAAGCTGAGTTTAATTGGCTCAACAAGTTTAGCACCCTCCTGATATTTGGCTAATGTGATACGGGTTTGTGGATCCCCTTTATCAGCTCTATCTTTTGTCACCCTCGTATCATATTCCTCTGCTCTTAATTACGACAAATCACTGCTATTATTTGTACCCAATCATGACACTTCTTAATAATAATATGATCGAAATCAAAAATTATATAAAAATTTAAACGACATGCTTCACTGTCTTGAAGTTGTGTTGATCGACGATGTCACCGTGATGCATTGCGGTTGGGAGCTTTGCGTGACCGACGTACTTACACGTACTTTTCCCATTTTCTGTTCACGACACCGTTTAAAAATCAACATTCTTTACTTGGGCACATTTATGATTAATACGGCTAATTTAAACTATGTTGTCATTATGTATTGCGATCATGATTGTATTGATTTTATTGATGATTTTATATACATGTGCAACCATCTAATAAACAGTTATATCCAAAACAATATTAGATCAAAAGAAATTCTTTTAAAGTATGTATGTTTATAACTTTTAAAAATGTCAAGTAAAACATTATTCCAGTTTATGCTGGAACTTAAAATAATAACTGGCGAGTCGGAGAATGCGCTATCACATTGAATATGCAAAGGCTTTAAATAGGACAGCATATTTTAATTACAGCCCGAGCTGGCTTCACACTAAGAGAATAGAATGTGAAGTGGCCGAGCCTCCAGAGAATTATCTAGAGTTATATGAATATACCACGTTTGTTTTCCAAGACTTCAATAACATTTAGCAGTGGCCTTAATCCCAAAGGATTTTGTAGCAGACACTGAATTCCCCTCGACTTTAAAAGGTATGTTTAATAAGTTATAAGTTTTCATGTCGTATCGTGTGGCGCCAGAGGGGGCCGCCCTTTCAGTTGTAATTTAACTTAAAATATTTATGTTGATTTCTGTTTTACATCCATTTCATGACATTGCGTTTTCTACTTGGAAATGTTGCTTTTGTTTTCAAATGTTTGGTTTTTTTTATAAAACCAACATATTTGCGATGAACAAATATTTCGGCGTCATTTTTTAATGATGGTTTTATTGTATGACGACACTTCATAAAATGTTTGTCATTCCAGAAAATTTCTACATACCATTTTTCGTTACTTCGCTTAGAATTAATAACACTTGCGTAAATCCGCATTATGTCAGTTTCAACCGCATTAGCCAG
The DNA here is from genome assembly GCF_012273895.1 of Zerene cesonia. NCBI lineage: Eukaryota > Metazoa > Arthropoda > Insecta > Lepidoptera > Pieridae > Zerene > Zerene cesonia. Next base: position 10,571,803 of record NC_052102.1, read on the forward strand.
GAGCTGACCTCGTATCTTGTGACGTAAGGCTTCCACTGCATTGTCGAACTTTTCTGAACGTGACCAGGATGCACCTTTGCTTAGATCTTCTTTAATTTATTGGACTTCAGTACCTCTATCTCTATTAGTATTTTTCTTAATCTTTGTTGATTGTTGTTAACTCCGTTTATGAATAACATCAGTTCTAGGATTCAGTTCTACAATTTCACTTAATTATTTATTTTTAAAAATTCTAAATAAAGGTTATATACGTTCGTTGTATAGATCAGCCTTGCATCTATTTTGAATTTGACATTCTATTAATTCGACTTGGAATAAAATTGTTTATATCTTTCGCTTTTTATTTTTTAAATTAATCTTCGAGAATTCCACTTCCATCGTCTATCTTGTAAGCCGTGTCTCAGCCTTACCGTAAGGGATTATCTGTATTTGCTGGAATATTTTCCGTCGATCCCCCATTCTTATCACGTACTGGCCTCTCATCTCGCGCTGTCGTGCCGTCGCCTTATTACTTCTCAACTATTGCTTTTCGTGGACTAACTATACCTTTATATCTACCGTAATACGATTTATGTCGTTCCAATTTTATTTTGACCTTTTTCTTAGTGGATTTGATGCTTCATCTTTCTTCATTTATTTAATTACCGCTTCTTTTATTTCTTATTCGATAATGTATTTCAGAGTAAATTATCTAGTTTGAATTTATTTCACTTGCAGTTAGCAAAGTGCAAGCTATATGGCGACAAAATCGATAACTCGGCGTGTCACGCAACCATCCGCGTCCTTTCATTAGCTACGATCGAAATGCTGTTTGAATTACTTTACTGACCGAATTTGTCCTAATGGCATTTCAAAGCACCCTTATAACTTATGATGATGGGTTTACGTTAAAATATTCTCTATACTTTTTTATGAATGATTATATAAAAAGATTCTTCGTAACCTACTTCTACAATACAAGTCAACTCTGTATTTGAAATGAGACGTAATTCAAAGAGATGAACTACACGAGCTTCTTTGTTATTTCTTTTCCTTTGCTTTCGGGCATCGATTGTACTTGGAACTGGAGCAAATCAAAAGGGAAAAACTTTTACAAACGTCACGTTTCTATTTCAATTTTTGTTTTTATTCTCTAGGGATTGTGATGGTTGTTGATGTATTGTTCTCTACAACGATAGTGCCAGTCGAAACGATAAACTGTAATTAAGAAGCTTATTTTGGCAAGGCAGTGGGTATGTCCCTAAGGGAGTGACTGGCGATGCCGGTTTGAACTCGCCCTCACGTTATCGGTTTTTCTTAGCGCATCGGCGGTCAGCACCAGTGAAGAAACCCGTCGGAAAACCAAGAACTAAACAACCAAAGAAAGTCAAATTCATCAGTAAGTTTACATCGGTGTATTGTGTTTCATGAAAGTTTACCTGCACTTACATAGCTTTTACAACACGTTTTACTTTGCAGTTCGTAATTTGCGCACCTTTTATGCTTTACTAAAAACGAGGCGGCTATAACTTCAGCATCAACCGACACGCTCTATAAAGTAACTCCATGTCTGGGGAATAAGTCGTATCTTTGCATAGAAAGATATATAGCTCGGGTGTGTAAAATCGGTATGACTCATTCGTGGGGAGGCTCACCCTCCTCGTTATAACTCAACAGGCGTAGGTCTAAGGGACTAAACGAGTCGACCTTGAGAATTGCATTACTTCAACCCAAGTGCTGCGGCTTGTTCGACACGTTTTTAAAATTCAGACCATAGAAGAGGGACCGTACCTTAATTATGTCCTTAAATTGTCCCCGTGAGCGTGGGGTGTTAATTGCTCCGTAATCATAATTTAATGTGTCTGGGTATTTGCGTAATATCGCGTCGTGGCCCTTTGTTTACTGAAGAGAGAGGCTCGCGTTGTTGTTTGCTTGTGGTAGTTAACAATAATTATGTTGACTTACAATATACCATAAAGATTCATAATCAAGATTGGTTTCTTGAAGATTCTAGTTGGAAATATGACGAAATTGAAAAAAAATCTTATTAAAACTCGCAGAATATAGCCTCGTTAATGCTAACGTTACGGTCCCTAATATCATCCGCGAAGGTTTTACAAACTTTCATTTTGAAAATGTTAGAACATTATCCGATAAATCCGTTTCATCAAGTTCCTTTTACGCTGTAGGCTTTTAAACAACTTTTACATTATTGAAGTTTTTAATACACAAGCACGGATTACTTTTGTTTCTTGTTTTGATGGAAATGTTCCATCACTGATCATTGTGTTTGAGTTTTTAATAGACGAGATTTTCATCTTCAGTATTTTTATATTTTCTTGTTTTATGTTTGCTTTTGTATAACCTTTTCATATTTCACTCGTGTTTCAAACTATTGTTAGATCGTCTGTCGTAGACTATTATAGTTTCAATAAATGATAAATATATCTTTCTTTTCGATTCCTTATGATTTTTATTTTCGAAACATATGGCCTGCTGTTGGCTTTTCCAAACAACCCTTTCTATTGCAATTAATGACTGTCGGTAATACGCAACAGTTTACGATTATTTAATGAAGAAACAAGCTGACCTGGCAAACGGTGTTCTACCTTACTCTTATCATTCATGGGGATATATGCACATAATTTTCATGACAATCGGTCCTGCCAGAAGAGTTTCCAATTAATATTGTAACATGACAGATTTATATAAAGAGATCAAGCAAAAGAAAAGAAACTAAGCAACTCTGCCTATAATTCAAACACCTACAATAAAAACTTATTCTATAGCCACTGAAATCCGCTGCCAAGAGATGTCTAAGGGCGGTCTGGCGTACGAGGTGATTCTCGCCGAGCCGGTAGGTGTGCCCGTGCCGCGCCGCGCTGACTCGCCCGAGAAGACTCCCTCTGTTGAGGAGATCCAGGAGAAACTTAAAGCGGCGGAAGAGAGGAGACGTGTATGTATTTGTGATGTTTATGTTTGTATATAGTCATTATATATATAGTATAGTCATTGCCTGTTTAACAATGGATAGTGGTTTTGAGCTTCTTTGATATACAGTGCGTTAAATATACAGTGACTTGATATTTGCAATTGATTTCATGCATGAAGAAGTAAACAGAAAACATGTAACCATCTAAGAATTAGATTTAGACAACAATAACTATTTGTTGTCAAATATGGATTGGGCCATTTTAATATACTTCATTTAAATTATTCTTAGCCGTACAGCAGTCATTTACATACACACATACATTTTACTTGTAAAGCAAAATTTGATTCTGGTTTATTGTTCAAATATAAATCATATAATGGGATCAAAAATATAATACAATATATAATCAAATAAACCTCGACGATCATCAACTTACAGAGTCTAGAGGCCAGCAAGATGGCAGCGATCGCCCAGAAGATGGCGAAGATAGAAGAAGCGTCTAAGATCCGCAGCGAACAAACCAATAACTTCATCTCGGCCACCAAGGAGGCGTTGGATGCCAAGATGGACTCGCACGAGGAGAAGCGCGAGGCCTACATCAACGAGCTCAGGGCGAGGCTCAAGGACCACCTCGAGGGTGTTGAGAAGACCCGGTGAGTAAGGAGTTAGAACTGGGTTTTAGTTGCTACGGGTAAAAAAACGTTGGATTTGCGTTAGCTGTGACAAGATAGTACATAAGTCACTTGATTATGATGAAGGCTTCAAGGATTTTCTTATCTTCGAATAGCACGACATATCTACTTAATGATTTATTATCCTGTCACCATAATTCACCTATCTAGCATTTGCTAGATAGGTGAACATGACATAATATTCATGGAACTGGATTGAAATAATTTCATTTTTACTGAAGAAGCCTGTTTAGCTAACTATGTTTCAATTATTTCTCTTTCCGCCTCGTAGCCTATCATAACCCAATTCCTGAAAAAATCTCATTAGAATCCGTCGGCAAAGTAATTATATAACATATTAGCTTGCAGTAATCGTATTATGGGTCAATGGATTTGCGAGAGCGACCTCACTTGACCGGGTTTAGTTGCACGCTCGAGAACACACCATCATTCGCTTGTTAACCACGATAATAATCGGCTTCTAATGAAATACCAACCACAAATTTTAATCTGATAATAATTTAATAGTCTAAAGATATACATTTATCTATTCTAGAACTAAGGTCAAAAGCTATTGTCAGGAAACCTTCAGTGTTTGAACTGTTTTGTTACCAGATATAAACTGGAGGTCGCACCCTCCGGAGAACGGGGTGATAACCAATTCAATAGTTGAGAATACAATACGCGTGCAATATAAATGTAAAGCTCGCTTTCATGAAGAAATCACGTTTCCTATTAGATGAACCTAATTCGATGGAATTATATCTCCGAAAATTTAGGCAGTTTTGTATTCGTACTCGAGTCATTTTCATGATGAGTCAGATTATCCGTGAATAAACTTGCCGTAAATAATTGAATACTTAGCCCATATTATGGGCAGAATTTAGCTTCCAAGACATGTATTATAATTTACAATAAACAGGCATCCTTTTTGCAATGCTTAAAATTTATTACAAATTCTATTATAGCGTCAATTTATTGCGGTTTGGTATATAGGTTGACCCTGGAACAGCAGACCGCCGAGGTGTACAAGGCGATCGAGGACAAGATGACCACGGCGGCCGACAAGCGCGATGAGAACATTAAGAAGATGCTGGAGCGTCTGCGTGAACATGTACGTGCTTGTTTTTGTCACTGGATTTTAAACTTTATTGTCCCTAAGAAGTGTCCTTTCAGTAATTTAGGATCCATTGAATGAATCTTATAATCGTCAGAAGATAGACATTTTAGAATGATTTTACACTTTTTATTAAAACACAAGTTCAAATTGGATTATAAACAATCAGGTAAATTATTAGAAGCCTACCTATCTCTTAATTTTCTTCAAACATAAAATGCTTGGAATCCATATTAATTTTTATTTAAATTGGAAATGACATCTCAACTCCCAAAATTCAACATTTTCTTGATACCTGATGGTAAGCGATCACCACAGCCCATCAACATTCGCAGAGGTACTACCTCTACCGCACTACCCGCTTCTACTACAGCGCGGTAACTCAAAAAGAAAGAAATAATGGACGGGGAATGATAAGGAAAAGGAAAATCTACATACTTCCCAATTATTGGGGTGAACTAGTAATCCGGCATTTGCACCTGGTGTTCAGGAGGAGCAAGTCCGCAAGGTGCGCGCCGGCAACCAGGAGCGCTTCCAGCAGCTGGAGAGCGCGATCCAGGACAAGCTGCAGCAGGCCGCCGAGCGCCGCCTGCAGCTCGAGCAGGAGCAGAAGGAGAAGCTGCGCAACCATGTAAGTGCCTCACATCTGGAGACCATGACAATTCCAATAGGTCTGCAATTTTTGGCAGTGTCTCTACGGCTGGGATACCAGGAAAGGTAAGTCTCCAGCGTAAGGTCAATGGGTGGAGGTAGACCTTCAACCACGCTCGCTGTGAAGTGTTCGAAAGGTCGGGTTAAATAATATAGGAAATAAATCGCGTTTAAAATCCGTAAAGTATTTCATTTCTAAATGTATAATACTCACGTTAATCAAACACAAGGAAATACTAAGTCTCCAGCATTTGTGGGCATTTGGAAAAACAGTTGAAGCAATTGCAGCTGCCCTCCAATGATCGGCATCCATGTGAGTATTTTACAGCTACCAGAAACAAATAAGATAGCAAGGAATCCCTCTATTATTTCGACTATTTTTAAGGCTGAGTACCCAACAGATTAATCCAACAGATCTTTAATTCTTTGAGTAATTTTACCAAAAACGTTACGTGAATGCGTATTTTTTTCATATGAGTAAATCCTCTGAACTTAATTAAGTTACTGGCTTTAGCGACGTCGCCTAATAAGGTTTAGGGCACATTGAAGTCCAGTTTTAAATTCAGGGTTCTGTTATTTATAATGTACAGATATAGTAGGATAGTAATCATTAGGTGCACTATGGGAACTGTAAGGAATATGGTATGTTGTAGATAAAAATATATCTTAAAGTAACGGAAAGCAATTGAAACCGCATAAACCACGTCAGTACCTCCCAAATAAACATGTCCTCTGTATACAGGTAAATCATTCATAGTTTTCTTTTTTTTATCTTCATTAGCATAACCTTCATATGATTAGTTACTCATGAAAAGGTATTTGCGTTTTTAATTAAAAAATGACAAATAATTAAAAAAAGAACAGACTAAAACACACATGTTTTTCGCGGTGTAACTAGCGTCCATTCACTTTTTTATTTGTAATAAAGCACATATTTTTTTTTACCATAATTCTTATCTTCTCAAAATGCAAGTACCAAAAGTATCAAACCATCTTATTATTTTACATCTTATATGCTTTTGTTTATAAGATGTAAAATAATAAGTATACTTACGTTATAATGTATACTTGTGTTTTTTTTTTTTGTTGCCCCATTAAATTTTTTTTTGTAGAGTTTTTCATCATTTTATTATTTTTCACATCACATCGTTTCATCACAATCTCGTAGAACAATAAGTTGGCGGAAGTGCGCTCCGTGCTGTCCGCCAAAGTGGAGGAGATCACGAAGGACATCGAGACGAAGCTCACCGCGGCGGAGATCAACCGCGAGAAGGAGATGCAGAGGAAACTCGACTTTGTCAAGAAGGAGGTTGGTTGCGTTTTGCGTGACGACGCTGGAGTGTGAATGTGATTCGACTTGAATTCGATTTATTATTTAATATGTTGTTTTTTTTTATTAATAAATTAATAAAGGCATATAATTTTGAAATTTGAACATCATTCCTATATAAATATACGAAATCGTTTTATTAAATTAATAGACATAATATCTAATGTTAGTCAAATATATTTATGTAATCATGTTATGTTATCGTCTTTGCCGAAGGGGTCGCGGACGAATTTTAACCAACTCCCCTGGCCCCTTCACTTAAGTGGCTCGACGGAACACAGTGGGGTTTTGGTCGGTAGGAATCCGACATAACCCACGGCTTTATAACCGGAAGCCGTGGGTATCTATGCAAGATTTCCCCACTTAGTTATCGTCTTTAATCAAAATCTACTAAGATTGTATAAATTATTTCACCACTTGAGTTGTGTTATTGCTAAATGACGTTATCCTTCATAGCTGGGATACCTATTTTTTTGTTTACAACAAACATTAGTATTTCTGTCATTTTATACTAGGTCTACTATTTGATTCTTAGATAAATAAAATGAAAATAACTACATACTATCTAAATCACATGTTATGTTGTAATCTACAACAGACAAACACTATATGCACTCTCTTACAATCGTCCAAATGTTCCAGGAGCGGCGCGCCGAGCTGGTCCGGCAGAACAAGTGCGCGCGCGCCGAGACGGACGCGCCCACGTCCGGCTAGGTCGCCTCCCCCCGTGCCCCCTCCCCCCTCCAGCTCCCCTTTCCCCCCACACCGCCCTGCGACCGCGCGCTCAGCGGTTACGTCAGTCATAAGTAATTGCTGATTGATAGCAAGAATCAGACACTCGGTAATTGCTGACTGGTTTGGTTAGATGTACACGTGCTTTGGAGCAGTGGTTCACTGATTAGCTTGATGGATTCGTGCTGAGAAGGTGTTCGGTAATTGCTGAATGTACTGAAGGTGAACATCAGTGACTGATGAATACGTTCTTAGCAGACTTGTTGTTCAGTAATTTCTGAACACATGTATTCTTGTTTAAAATGCTGCAGAGTGGTGGCTCACAACATTCGCGTATGCTCTAAAAAGCAGTAGCAGGCAGCAATTACTGAACATCACATGTTTATGAATTTCATTAATAATCAACAATTACTGAAAATGTTGTATGGATTGCATTACACAGCATCGAAATTAAGCAAGATTTTTGGTCAGCAACTACTGAGATTATTAATGTCTAAACTCCAGTATACAGTAATAAACAGTCACAAAAGATAAATAGTCAGCAAATACTAAGCTAATTTTCAGTATAAATACTTGAATGTTTTGAACGCTGACTAAATGTTGCTGACCTAGCTATGAAGCTGCTGAGCATTTAATTATCTATAATTATCATTTACACCACGAACGTGTGAGGGTTTGTAAAGTAAAAACGACAGATTAAAAAAGTACCGTAAAAATCGAGCCATAGACTTCTTGCCTACACTGCCATAATTTGAACACCAGTCAACACATGTGGAATTAAATAATTCATAAAGTCCAATATAGCGTTTGGCGTAGGGCAATAAAACAAAGGGTTCCACACCTATCCTGTGCCTAGGCATCTAGTTCACACCTACGGACTAACGTATTATTGCCAGTTGAGGGCGGGAAACGGCGTATTAATAGAAATATTATAGCAATACTGTGTTTACATAACGATGATGTAACATCAGTACCCTCGTAACTTGCTTTCTTTTGAGGTCAACTCGACTTAGGTATTATTTCACGTGGCAACATCGCTGACACAGGCCTATTAAATTAAAAATTATAAAAAAAAAAATTAGATGTGTCATTACACGGGGAGCGTTCATACAATGTAGATGTAATTGGTTTGACTAAGATGGATATTGGGGGTAAATAATTCGGAATTTACTATAATATATTGTATGAACAGTTCCCAATCAGATTTTAGTACGCGATTACGGTGATTCTCGTACTAAAATATGGTTTTAGGGTTCTCAATTAATGGTACGGTGGTAACTAACGCTAGTAATACGGAACCCGTTGCTTAGCAAGTGAGAACGAGGTGGTTTTTTAATAATAAATAGGTAATAGACTTATATCATTATTTTTAAATGTACGCAGCAGTATTTTAGGATGGTTAAATAAATTTAAGTTTTCTTTGTGGTTAAATGGCTTATGTATGGTTGGGGTGACTAAGAAGATGATCTAATGCACATAAAACATTTAATTCATATACTAACAGATGTTTTGTTAACAATACCTGTACAAGATGAGTTTTAAATGAATTAATGAGAGGCTATTTTAAAAATGTTAATTGGCAATACTAAAAGTTGCTATCTATAAGTCACTCTTACCATGTAAAAGCCAATTTTAAGTCACTTTTAACACTGTCACTCTATAGACTGCATAATATAATTTGTATAGTATCTATCGGTTGGGTTTGGGAGTGGTATGCCCGGTCTAGATGCATTTATCGGTGGCACAAAATAAACGCAGGCCATGTTTTACCCATTGACAATACAACCGTAAATTTTAATTTTCAAATAGCTTGCGTTTATCAGCATTTATTGTGATATCTAGTCCAGATAATGATAAGTAATTTTTCATAATTCGCACCAAAATAGCATTTGATAACCAAATTAATTTGCAATCGTATTCGAATTTCAATATTTTGGCGCCATTTATTTCACTTCCGAATTTAAAAAATTGTCTATGACACGATGGTGATAATGCCATGATCTCAATTGCACAATATGGGAGAAACAGCAAAAGTGCCTGAATATCTGCTAACGTAAAACTTGCCTTTTAGCGTTTTATATTTTTTTATTGGTAGTCAACGCCGGGCCGGTATCGGTGGTTTGGACAACAGCTTCTGTGATGTTTCGCTATAGGATAAAATCGATTAGGCACAAATTATATCCATAACCATATCTGGTGTCGTTCGATTGTATCGATACGTGTCTACGCGGGAACGGAAGAGATAGTATATATTTTTGCCATTCGTTTCGATAATAATGTATATAATAAGGAGGTGCAGCTTGTGCGGCGGGGCGAGGACGACGCTTGCCTGCTTCTACTCGTATTACTAACGCTGTTCAAGTAAGGTTAGGTGTAAGTTAGCTTGTTTTCGAAGACGTGACGAACCTTTGACCAATTTGCCTTGGATATTGTGTAGCATTTTAGACTCTCAAGATCGAGATGAATCATGTATAGCATCGCTTTCGATAATTCTTAATTTTTATTTTCGTAATGTTAGTCCCTCTTATGGTGTTATAATATGTTAATTTTATTTTTTATGTAATTGATAATGTGCTTCAGTTTGTGAGGTATATGAAATTGCTGTTTGAAGTGCAGCCAACTTTTGTAGTTTCATTGTCGTATTGATTAAAGTCATAAATACTAACAATATTTTTGTTTTATTTTACTGATATTACCCTATTACCACTTCTCGGGCAATAAGTAAAAAACACAAATACAATTTTTAGGTTTATAGCATTGAAATGCTGTATAAATGAGAAATTTTGAAAGAATAGAAGAAATCGATACAATATTGTAATCATTGAAATAATGTTTCGTATTGGTTGTGATGGTTCTTAATCATCTCAATAGATGGCGTGGGGTGCCCCTTAGGCACATGAAACCGAAAGAGTAGAAGAAATTCGATTACTGTGGCGGGATCACGGGTGGCCGAGAGGCTAGGCGTTGCTACGGTTAGGCAAGAAACGCAGGTTCGAATCCTGCCTCGTGATCAAATTTTTTCTATTCTTTCAAAATTTCTCATCAACACAAATATATATTTGCAAATCACAAAATAAGTGTTTGGTTTACTAGTAAATTTTTCTACAATTTTTTTACTCATGAGCTGTAAGAACTAATTTAGTTCTTACAGCTCGCTATATTTTGGTACTTAAGATTCGGTTGATTTTTAAAATATGATAAAAAGCAAAAATTACAAACAGGGCTTTATTAGAAGTTGCAATAATTAGTAAAAGATTGGGTTTGTTTGGTCTGTATTACGAAGAGCAAACGTTCGAAGGGCGATCCTATGTCAAATAAAATAAATTCAAATTACAACATTTTTATATTGTACACATTGCCACAATATACTAGTACAGCGGACCGACTTAGCTTCGGCCGTTTCAGTAATAGTAGTAACTAGTTTTTAATTTGTGGTACCAACTATTTCATATAATATGTAAAAGACTGTGTATAGTAATAGGTCTCAAGGATATATATTCAATGCTGAAAATATTTTTGAAAGCGGTCGTTGTTTATGAGATTAAAGCATTAAAAAACACAAATTCTTTAAGATTTATATTATGTATTAGTATAGACTATTCATTATAGATACAGCATTGCTGCATTTGGTAGTGCGACTTATTTCTCAAAGGTTCGACATATATTTGGTTACATTGTTTACTGCGTTTGCATTATGAAAAATTATGTCATTTGTGATATTGTATAGAAAGTGAATTACATAAGATGTAATTGTTTTTTTATAATTAAAAAAAACCGTACCTTCACCAATTGCCATGTACAAAAACTTATACTCATAGACAAAATCACGTTGACGACTAATGTCAAAAGATAAATGGAGAGATGAATTACTAAACGTCAGTAATAAAAATGGCCACTGCTTGAGTGTTCCTGTTTGTAAAATCACATTGTTGTATTTATAAATGAAATACTTATCATCGTAGCTTAATTAGTATTTTCAGAATTGTTTCTGTTTGAAATTTTATTTCGGGATCCTGTAAATCTCAAAATGGAGGATACAAAAGATCGAAAACGAAAGAAGGATAAACATTCAGAAAATGATGATTATTCAAGGGAAAGAAAGTCTAAAAAACACAGATCCAAGTCTAGATCACCTGACAGACGTCAGGAAAACCGTGATAGAGATAATGAAAGGGATTCATATAGAAGGCGACGACGTTCCCGCTCCCGATCACCAAGAGAAGTCCGGGAGGATAAACGACGCAATGAGGAACAAGAGGTAGAAATTAAGAAAGATGCACCTCAAAGAAAAGCAAAAGACATGGATATGTTGAACACAAGAACCGGTGGTGCGTATATTCCACCTGCACGTCTGCGTATGATGCAAGCTCAGATTACTGATAAATCTTCAGTTGCGTATCAAAGACTGGCCTGGGAAGCGTTAAAGAAGTCGATACATGGTCACATTAACAAAATCAATGTCGGTAATATTGGTATAATCATAAAAGAACTTCTCAAAGAAAACATAGTTCGGGGTCGTGGTTTACTCTGTCGGTCCGTTATTCAGGCACAAGCTGCGTCACCGACTTTCACCAATGTGTATGCAGCTTTGGTTGCTGCTGTAAACTCACGTTTTCCAAATATTGGAGAATTGTTACTCAAAAGACTAGTAATACAATTCAAGCGTGGTTTCAAAAGGAATGATAAACCTATATGTATATCATCAGCATCTTTTATCGCTCATCTTGTAAACCAAAGGGTCGCACATGAAATTCTGGCTTTAGAATTGCTAACACTTCTAGTAGAGACTCCTACAGATGATTCTGTTGAGGTATCTATAGCCTTTTTAAAGGAGTGTGGGCAGAAGCTTACAGAAGTGTCTTCAAAAGGTGTAAATGCTATATTTGAGATGTTGAGGAATATTCTCCATGAGGGACAGTTAGATAAAAGAGTACAGTACATGATAGAGGTGATGTTCCAAGTCTGGAAAGATGGTTTCAAAGATCATCCTGCTGTCATTGAGGAGTTGGAGCTGGTGCCAGAAGAGGAACAGTTCACTCATCTCTTGATGCTGGATGAAGCCACTGATTCACAGGATATCCTGAGTATGAATTGTTGTTACTTATGTGTTTTATTATGGTCACTGATATATATTTTTTATGCAATTAAAAATGTTTTTTGAGAGAAAAGACAATATTTCTTTCAGCAAATTGCAAAAGAAATATTGTTAATATTTGTTGATCAATTTAATTTCTCACTTTAATTTGCTTTTTATAATTTATAATTACTACAAAAATTTAATATCTATTTATCTGATTTAAATACTAAATGATAACTCAATTAACATGTTTCATTAAATTCTCAGATGTATTCAAATTTGATGACAAGTATGAAGAGAATGAAGAGAAATACAAAACACTCAGCAAAGAGATACTCGGGTCTGATGCTGAGTCTGGTGATGAGGATGGTTCTGGTGAATCTGGCAGTGAAGAGTCTGGAGATGAAGATGAAGAACAGAAACCCGTGACCATCATTGACAACACAGAAACAAACCTTGTAGCATTGCGTAGGACTATATACTTGACAATAAATTCCAGTTTAGACTTCGAAGAATGTGCTCATAAACTAATGAAAATGCAGCTCAAGCCAGGTCAAGAAATAGAGCTGTGCCATATGTTCCTAGATTGTTGTGCCGAACAACGGACATACGAAAAGTTCTACGGATTGCTAGCGCAGCGGTTCTGTAACATAAACAGAATATACATTGGTCCTTTTGAAGAAATATTCAGGGATTCATATGCTACAGCTCATAGGCTTGATACAAATAGGCTCAGAAACATTAGCAAGTTCTTTGCACACCTTCTTTTTACTGATTCTATCAGTTGGGAGGTGTTGGAGTGTGTGAAATTGAATGAAGAGGATACTACAAGTTCCAGTCGTATCTACATCAAAATCCTTTTCCAAGAATTGGCAGAGTATATGGGGTTGAAGAAGCTGAATGATCGCCTGGCTGACCCGTAAGTTCAGAATGGAGATGGTTCATTTAGGGGTTATGGCTTACAAGCCTTCCATCCGCGGCTTCATCTCCGTAGTCAAAGAAAAACTCATATTATCATCTCGTCCATGGAATTTCCAGTTAAAACTGCCTTAGTCAAAAATTTCATTCAAATTACTTCAGTGGTTTAAGTGCGAAGAAGAAACAGACAGAAAGAGTAACTTTCGCATTTGTAATATTAGTAGGGATTATTAAGTGTTGCAATTTATTTTTCAGTATTTTACTTTAATATTTTTGGTATATTTTTTGCGAATGAACAAAAAACAATAAATGAACCATCTCATAGTATATGTATATTACTTAGCTCTATGTATAATATGATGGTCCATTGTTCCTGTTATTATAATGAAATGCTTTTTTTTAAATTTCAGGACATTGCAGGAGGCATTCTCTGGAATATTCCCAAGAGACAATCCCAAGAACACGAGATTTTCTATCAACTTCTTCACATCAATTGGTCTTGGTGGTCTAACAGATGAACTCAGAGAGCATTTAAAACAAATGCCAAAGGTAAATAGTGTGTTATTTAATAAATTTCATGTATAAATTTTAATAATTTGAGCAGTGTTTTTCATTTTTAGCCCAAATTCTTTAAAACAATGTTAGTTCACAATTACGCGCCTTACAAATCGCATCTTTACAAACTTTCGCATTTATAATATAAGTAGGATTCAAATATGAAATAGAAAATACACATACTGAGCATGATGACAATTGCTTCATAAAATAAAATAATTTCAGAATGTACCTGCACCAGCTGAAATCAAAGTGGACAGTGATTCAGATTCTAGCTCAAGTTCCAGTAGTTCATCATCATCATCCAGTGACTCCAGCTCAAGTGGTAATAATATTCCTTAAGTATTGCAGGATTATATGGGATAATTTAATTTTGTTGTAAGTTGCCGTTACAAGAAAATGTTTTAACTTATAATCATTGTAAATTCACTAATCATTTATATATAGTTTATGATATAAGTTAAAATTTATTTGGCATATTTTACAATATGAATGTATATAATATGAATAAAAATAGAACATGCTTATGAGGATTATATCTATTGTAAATTATTTCAGACACTGAAGATGAGGGAACAGAGAAAAAGAAAGACAAGAAGGGAAAAAGGAATAAAGATAAGAATAAAACACCTAAAACACCAGAAGTAGATAAAGATGACAGTGCCAAAGATAAAAATGAGCGATGGGGCCACGATGGTTATTATGAGAGGTATGGTAAAGATTCAAGGGAAAACGAGAGAGGAAATAGAGATGGTGCTAGGCGTAATGATGACGGTCAGAGAAGACGAAATGATTTCGATGGACAATCGCAAAATTTAAGAGGGAATAATACAAGAAGACATCAAAGGGAGGATGGTCCTCAACAAAACAGTGATAGAGACGAGGAAGAAACAAGGAATGCAAGAGGAGATTATAGAAGACGAAATGATAGGGACACTGATATTAGACGGCGAAACGATCAAGACTTTGAAGGTAGACCACGTAATGAGAGAGAAGATGATAGTAGCCGACGTTATGAAAGAGAGGAAAATATTAAGCGTCGCTACGAAAGAGAGAATGTCGATAAGCGACGTCAGGATAGGGAAAGCGATAACAGACGCCGCAATGCAAGGGATGATGAGGAGAGACAAAATAGTGATAGAGAGAATAATAGCAGGCGGCCGAATGAGAACGTAGATGATAGAAGTCGTAATGACGATTTAAGAAGGAGTGGAGAATTTAATGATAGACGGCGTAATAACAGAATTGATGATGATAAGCGAGGTAAGGACAGAAGGGATGATGATAAAAGACGAGATGACAAGAACGATAGACTATGCAATGACAGAGGCGATGATGTTAGGCGCCGTAACGATAGGGACGACGGTGATAAAAGACGCCATGAAAAATTGGACGACAGGCGACGCAATGACAGAGATGATGATGAAAGAAGACGTGACGAGAGGGTGGATGACAGAATGCGAAATGACAGGGATTATGATAGAAGATCTAATGAGAGAGTCGACGATATGCGACGCAACAACAGGGATGATGACGATAGAAGTCGTGATGATAAGATGCAAGATAGGCGACGCAATGACAGGGATGGTGATGATAGAAGACGCGATGGGAAGGCAGAAGATAGGCGTCGCAATAACGGGAATGATGATGATAATAGACATAATGAGCGAGAAGACGATAGGCGACGTAACAAC
>NC_052102.1:10588461-10631367 GCF_012273895.1 Zerene cesonia
GAAGGTGATAATAGAACACGTGACGAGAGGGTGGAGAATAGGCGTCATCATGATAGGGATGATGATGATGATAGAAGACGTAATGAGAAAATAGACAACAGGCGACGTATTGACAAAGAGGAAGAAAATAATAGACGTGAAGAAACAGTACACGACAGACGACGCAATGACAGAGATGATGATAATAGACGACGCATTGAGAGGATAGAAGACAGGCGACGTAATGTCAGAGATGATGATCATGATGATAAAAAACGTCATGAGATTGAGGAAGACCGGCGCAAAAATGACAGCGAAAGTGAAGAGGATAATGCCAGGAGACAAAACGTGGTTGAAGCTGAGCATATGCGCCAAAATCATAAGAAGAGTAAAAATAGAAGACAAGATACAAAAGAAAACGATTCAACAGATGAAAAGGACGACGGTGAAAAACATCGGAACGATAAAGACAAAGATAATCGAATAAAAGATAGGGACGATACCAAAAAATTTGATGAATTTGATATAAAAAGAAAGGGTAACTTAAAAAGTGAAGTAAGAAGCGTCAAGCCTAATACAAATAAAAAGTTAAATGAATTTGATATTATAAGTAAAACAGATATAGATAGAAGAGGCAGATTTGAAGAAAGAAAAGATACCTTAAACATGGATAATAAACAAAGTAAAAAAAGTGATAAAAGAAAAAAGAAACATCAGGATAGTAGTAGTGAAGACGAAGATAGTAGTAGCAGTAGCAGCAGTAGCAGCAGCAGCAGTAGTAGTAGCAGTGGCAATAGTAGCAGTAGTAGTGACGACAGCGAAAGCGAGGTTTCTCAAAATGATTCAAAGAATCGTAAATATATAAAAAGCCGTGAAAAAGATGATACCGATGATTCTGAAGAAGAACAAAGTAAAAAAAGAGGGAAGAAAGTCAAAAACCAAAAAGAAAATGGTCATAATCTTAAAACTAAAGGAAAAAAAGAAAAAAATCATAGTCGCGATGAATCTCCAGACCAAGGTTTAATTAAAAAAGCCCGATATAAAAAAGATGATGACAGAAGGGAAATTAGAAAAAATAGCAAAACTGTTGAAGAAAATAAAAATAACAGTGATGGCAAACATAGAACCGATAGTGAACCACGGGAACTGGGCAGATACTGGGAATCTTATGATAAGAAAGAAAAAGAAATGGGCAAAGAAAGAAGTTCAAATCGATACGAAAGTAATAGAATTAAAACAAATAGATAGTAAGCGTGTTAAATGTGCTCATACCGAACATTATTAGGTCTTTAAATTATAATGAAATTTTGTAGTTAAGGTAAGTTCTGAATAAATCTTTTATATAAGGAAATAAGCTATTTTATTTAACTAGCTGACCCGGCAAACGCTGATCTGTCTTATTCTTCTCATCTAGGGGTTATAAAAAATAGATGTTGGCTGATTCTCAGACCTACCCGATATGCACACAAAATTTCATTTAAATCAGTCCACCCGTTTCGGAGGAGTAATGTAACTAACATTGTCACACGAGAATTTTATATATAAGACAATATTCCTTCAAAATACAACCTCTTAAAATCAAAACCTACCGAAAAGTGAAACAAATTCGTCATTTGTCAATTTTGATGGGTTCTAAAAAAAATATTTACAAGTGTTCTTGTTAGATACCTAGTGATTGTAATTTCTAATACAATGGAGACTGTATTGCATTCACGATCAAGCAAATTGGATATGGAAAGTGAATCTGATAAAATACAAGCAGCATCAGCACCTATTTTGCCCGCGGTAGCTTCAGGAGAAGCTAAGTTAACTATCCAAATATCTGCTCCTTCATATTTGCATTCCTTGAAGGAAAATGAAGCTCCACCTTTTAGAAAACCAGAGCATGAGGCCAGACCCAAATTACTGATTGGGACAATTGTCTCTGAAAGTGATATTATTGAGATTATTGCTCGTGCGAACAGCGATTGTTTGAAAAATTCATTAGGTACCTATATAATAAATAAGATATGAGCTGTTTATACAATTCACATATTTATCAATACTTAGTTTTAGATTTAAATGTTATCTTTGCTTTTTCAAGGGGAATTCGTAGTGAAAAGAAATATTGTGCCAAATTACCAACTTTCTGAAAAGAACTTTTTAGTAAGTTTCCTAATGGAAACTATAGATTACAGTGCACAAAGGGACTTTACTGCTGAAAAACTAGCTTGTCTCATGACACTTTACATTTCTACTCACTTGTATTTCAAGTGGTATTACTGGACACCACCTGTCGCAGTTTGGAAATATTTTAAGGAAATAATGATAAGGCACACTATAGAGGTAAAATAATATTCAAAGATTATGTGTATTTATTTATTTAAATTAATACACACAACAGATCAAGATCACATTGATATTAGAGATTACATACTTATTTTTGTGTTCAGATCTCAATCCAATAAAAAATGTGTACAATTATTGTTTACATTACGGTTAAATTTATAATCTTAATAATCTGCATATCTACATCAAAAACTATAAAAAAAATACATATAAATATATCTATATATACATTTGCTTGTTTATAAGCATTAAATTCTTATTTAAATATCTTTTCATGTCTAACTATACTATACTTAAGCAACCATGACATCATTTTACAATTTTATAAATATGTTTTTTAAATATAAGTACTTAATCGATGATCAAATATGTCGAGATGGGAAAATTTAACGATAAATCAATATTCAGGCAACAGAAACGATTAAAAAGGTTATACAATGAAGAGTTATTTCTGGTGAAAGCTAAACAAAATGTTTTGTTAGTTCAAAATCGAGATGAGGTATTAAAATTAATGAGAACCTACAGAAGTGACGGAGATTCAATAGAAGAGTGAATAAATTGTATTAGTATAACTGATAGAGTTGAATAAGTATAACTGATAATTACCATGACTCAATATTTTTATTTTTATTTTAATAAAGATAACTTTATTGTAAATATAAATGAAAATATATTGCAGTAAAAAAAATTGCATGGTAGTCCATGTCTGTCAAAAATCACCACAACTAGACTATAAGGATCTTTTCACATATTTTTTTAATTTTTATGCAGGATTCCCCAGATGGCCAAGAAGTATTTGACCCAGAGGAATGTTATGACATTGTAACCCATTTTCATACAGTTTATTTGAGCAACCTGCCACTTATCCACCTGCTTACTTTTGGAGGATTCCGTCTTAAACTTTTATGGCCATTTAAACCAAAATAGTGTGCAAAATAGAATCCCAATGTTTATTTTATGGGTTTAAATTGAAAGAATTATCATTGATTTGTTAACATTTATTTATGCTGATTTATGTTGAAACAATATATTTTGTTTTAAAAGATTAAGCTGTTTTTATTACAATTGCAAACTACATAAAATGTTTAATGTTATTATACAATGAAATTATAAAGCCTACTTCTCTTTTTTTAATTATTTACTTAATATAAAAAATTATATATAATTATATATCACATTTCTTAAAACAAACAAAACAGAAATAGAAAACACATTAAAAAAACAATAAATTATAGAATCAACAAAATCAACACATATTCAGAGTATATGTTAGAAAATGATTTAATCCTTGTGATCCTAATCAAAATAAACTTACAAGTGTATAACGTTTGAATTGCATCTGTCCATTTAAAGTGGATCAAGCTCAAGTGTAAAAGAGGTGGTAAGTTGGTAGCATACAAATATGATACAGGTGAAGCAATTAAAAGCGTGTTCAAATAGATTAGTTTTGTTCGTTATTTGCTGGTTCAGGGAAGTTTTCCTGCCATCGCAAGCTTTGCTCCTTGAGTGTCAGGTGAGAATCAGCGCTATCAGCTTCGGGGTCTGGGAGCTCTTCCAACGGCACTTGGATATCTTCGTGTGGTAAAACCTCGGCCCGCCATTCCTCATCCACAATATCAATCAAACGTCCGTTTCGGCGCACTTTGCTATCCATATTTACAAATCAAAAGAAAATAGGAATTCCTGTGAACTGTAGGTTCAGAACTCGTGTCGGTGATCCTGTGTTGTATCAGAGAGAAACCAAATAAATTATACGTGATATAATTCGAAATTAATCTTACTTCTATAATGTTATATTTCTCATTTATTATTTTCCATAAAATACAAATTGACGTCAATAAACAAATAAACGTCAATCCGCATTCCGTAACGGCAATCCATAGTCAATCCAACTTCCAACTTCCAAGTCGAACCACAGGTTATAAATGATTTTAGTTTAAAAAAATTGCTTAAACTTAGTTCAATTCAGTGTACTATTTATGGGAAAAATAAAAATTTAAAAAAATATATATATTATATTATCAGTGCTAAAAAGATAATTAAATAAAAAAAAATTATGGATGTCTTTCAATGTAATTTTTAACGCTATTCTCGATTTTTCTGAAGAGAATATAATAATATGTAGCTTTTTTATGTTATAATGTAAAGAGGAATATTTTATAATAATTTTTATTGTAAAATGACAAATTAGGAAAAAATATATTTTAAATGGATTTTTAAAATCATTTCATGTTTCAGAGAGAGTAGATTACACTTTCTTTACCATAAACAATATTTTACATTTTTCTAATTGTCTTCTTGCTCGCTCTCTCGCTTCCATGTTTGTTCGTGGTCATTTTGCATTTCTGTGCTAGATTTTCTAGTTTAGCGTTTCAATTAATGATTAAATTCCTATAAGAGTGTAATTAATGAAATTATCGGAACTTCGGCGACCTTGTGAGGATTTGTCGCCCAACAAAAAGTGTATTACGGCGATTTAATAACAGGGAGGGTACGTCTTTCATATCCTTATAATCTAGTAAATGCGTCATTTTGTCGAATAAATGTTTAATAGAAACTAGTTCTTGTAGACAAGATATCGTGTAAGCACTTACAATCCTTATCCCGAATAAGTAGTGGTTTAAATAAGTTCAACGAGTGATTTTGTGAACTCCAGCTGACTAGGGGGCGATTCACTGACGATTCGATCAGTCGAGGAAATGAATTGATACGGTCTGAATCGGTTAGTCATCACCAGCAGACGCATTTTCGACAAAACGATACGATTAATCTTGAAAAAATTGAGTCGTGTCCCCATAACCACAATAAATAATTACTGATAGTGTCATTGTAGAGTGTTCTTTGTGATCGCAATGATACGTGCGCAAAGATAAGCGGGCCTGTTTACCGTTTTCGCTATTTTCTTATTACATCTGTTTTGTAGCGGCAGTTGAAATGTGTTCTCGTTGTATTTTCATTCGTCATTAAGGATTCAAGGATATAGTGACTGTCAATGGTGTCAAATTGTGTTTTTGTGTCGTTGCTGGCTGGTAAGTAAAAAATAAGTAATTAATCGAGGTATTAATTAATATTCGAACGATAATTTGATCTCGCTAGTTGTCTGGCTGATATGATTTCTAGCAACCTTGAATTTTAAAAAGTTGCTTGAAAAATTTGTTTGAAAAGTTTTCATTATCTCTGCAATTCTTATTGCTGCGCTGTACAATGCTGTGATGACTCATATAAACAAAATTTTAATCTACGTTTTTTATCTGTTGTAATTCTGTCATAAGGCAATACTAACTTTTACACTGATATAAATTTTCAATCTAGCTTGCTATTAATGTGTTAGTGTATATTTTTATTAATTTGCAATAACATTTCGATATTTGCCTTTGTTGAACAAAAAGAACAATACAAGATAGTGTTATTATAATTGTAAATAAAGGCATGTTAATTATTCTGATATTGATTCACTGCGCTCCACATGAATGCAGATGATAGTGAAATGAAAGTTGTGTTCAATAAGATGAATGTAAACTATAGCATTTCACAGATATATTATTAACAGTTTTTTTTTACAACGTTATTAGAAATCAAAGCATTTGTACCATTTTATGTTTGTAGCAAAATGAGTTTTGAAATATAATTATTATCACCTTGCATAGGCAAGCTAAAGCTTAGAATTTTCTAATTGGTTTATGTATGAACAGCGCATGTTTCTATGAAGCTAAAAATAAAAATGTTACAATAGAGAACTGCAAATACTAATGTTTCTTTTTATTATTCTAGATTTCATTCTCATATGACAATTTGCCTTTATTTGTAAATTAGTCTTCTGTTCAACTATTGACTGTTGGCCAGGTGGCGAAGACCTCCTCTATTCTAGCATTTCTGTGACCCGTGTTATTCCCGCTAATCTAATGTTGTTGAAATACTGACATACATATCAAATGGCCAATAAATATAATATGCTTTTTGAATATTTTATTGTGTATAACTGGGTTTAACTCAATGGTTCTCAATCTTATTTTGTATAAAGCCAACTCATTAATAAATTACTTCTCAGCTACATCCTCCCCTACACCAAAGAAGGAAAATATTAAAAATTATATTAACTAACAAAATTACTATCAACACAAAAACAATTTTATGACATCTTTTATTTAAAAAAAAAAAGTTGATTATTACAGGGACTGCTTTCTTATTTATATGTTATGTTATAGGTACATAATTGTTATTTTAATGTATTGGTGGTTAATGTTGATAAAAAAAGTATTATTAACTAACTAACAAGAGTTATTTTTGATCAAAATTTCTAAGAAGTGTCCAAAAGATTCCATTCCATAGATGGAATTGTAAACTAATTCACAGCTTTCCAAATTTTGTAATGATGTTTCCAATAAATTCAATTAAAAGTATTAATTACATTTAAGTGTACCTTTTATTAATTTGATATTGTAAAATGAATCTATTGTTACAATGAGATAGTTGATAATAAATTTTGGATGTTAAGAATTTTCGTATTGTACAAACATATAATTGTGTTTGCATGAGTTATCATAATATGATTTATACTTGATAGATTAATCATGCTTTATTATTGAATGCCTTTGTTGTCTCTCCTAGCGTTATAGTATGTATGATATTCGTTAACCAACATTCCCAGGAACAAAGGAGGTCAATGATTGGATCTCTTTGGTTTTCTTTTGTTTCAATAGTGTCAATCTGTTTTCAAAGATCAAAGATTTTGTGTTTGATAGGAAATGGTTGTCTATTTGTCCCATTGAAGAATCTGGAGTACCTCTCCAGAAATGTTGGTGATGGAAGAAAGGATTTATTCCAGTGGTGCACACAATGTATAGAATAGTTTCCTTTAAGACCTTTATTTTAACTTTTGAGCCATCTGATCTATTACTAAAATATAATTCTAGCGGAATATAATCACAGGCATTCATGACATGAGTTCCTAGAGTTAAGTTCATCAATGTTTTACTAAAAATTAGTACATAAACATGTAACAAAATATGATTTTATAGAATTCCTGGAGAAATTGTGTTACGATCGCCGTGCCATGCATCTTTCGATGCCACACTGCCAACTTGTAAGTCGTCGTCAACTCTCGCCGGCCGTAAGCGGCTAATCCAATAAAATTTATTAAGAACGGCTACCCACGGCCGTTACGTACGGCCGGTGCCTTACGTCACTGCTGAGAAATATCCTCGTGATTGTGAAACCATCTCAATACGAGCCTTCACCTTGGTGACGGAATCCACACGACCTTGACGCTTTTTACTCGGATTCGTAGCGTAAATAGTGTCTTTTTTCTCTTAGGTTTTGTGATCGTTGATGCCATAGATACCAGTAAAAGTTTAATGTCGAATTAGAAGATGCTGCTTTGGCTTCGCGAATCTTTTATTCAGTGATATAGGATTTTAATACAGCTGGTTCAGCGAAGAATTATGCCTTACAAATCCCCTCGTAGGTGGTCTCTTAATCTACACGTCAGCGAGTGACAGTACAGTGCTTAATTTCTTCTACAAATTTATATTATAATTAAGCGAATCCATTCAAGGCTCACATAACTTAACGTTATAGAAATAGTCGATATCGGTTTTATCGTATTAGTGGACAATCTAGTTTTAAGTAAAGTTTTTAAAGAAGGCGAACCCGCATTGATGCTTTTAAATGGCCTATTTATTACAAGATTGAAGTGTTAATCTGTTACAATACACCTACATCTCGGCTTCCGTTACTAATCAGTTTTATGTATTTACCCACGTTTTTTATTCGTTGTCTTGTTAAAAGCAATCCCTTTTATTTATTGTTAGTATTTATTTGTTTGAATGACAGTTTTTATTTCGCAATAACACATGTTAGTCTTATGGTTTAAATACAACATTAACATAACCTGATTGGATTTGTTACCTCGGCACCTTGAATTTCGCGAATTATTATCGCTCCTTACCATAATTGTGCATTAGCTTAGTAGGCAATATTTTTCGCCGCAAGTCAAATGTCACCAGCACGAGGAAATGGAATAAGGAATGGCATTGTCCTCTGCCGCAGGCGATGGCAACAAACAGGAGCGGTGCGCAGCGGCCGAACGGCGCGCCGCAGACGAAGGTGTGTCAGTTCAAGCTGGTGCTGCTCGGCGAGTCGGCCGTGGGCAAGTCGTCGCTGGTGCTGCGCTTCGTGAAGGGCCAGTTCCACGAGTACCAGGAGAGCACGATCGGCGCGGCGTTCCTCACGCAGACGCTCTGCCTGGACGACACCACCGTCAAGTTCGAGATATGGGACACGGCGGGGCAGGAGAGGTGAGTTACGACTTCCCTCTGTTGTTGATATTTATTACATGAAATGTTTAAGTAGACGCGAGATTGTAAAAGTTGAGAGTTATGAGTTATATTGGTGGATGATTAAATTTTTCGAAATGAATGGATGTGTAGCGTATATGTACTGATGCTTAATCATTTTGATTGCAAAAAAAAACATAGTAATTTAAAATTATCAACACAATAATTTGTATTTACTAGAAGAAGGTTATGTAGGTATTTATACAAGTGTTTCGTTAATTAGACTGTTGTAAAAAGTGTTAAATTTATATAATCTGAATAGAAATATAAGCAATTAATAAACAGGTTTTATGTTATGTAAAACAATTCAAAAAGTATTTAAAATGTTCGGACATTCTTGAAAAAATTCCATGTTTTCGTTTGGTCTATTTAGATTTCTTGAAAAAAATATTGTTTTGCAACGGTGAATGTTTATTCAAGTTGTTGATATGTTTTAAATACGTGTGAATTTTGTCAAAGATCGAAACGCCAAAGTATTTTGATGATGTTTAAATAATGATAATAATAATTCCAGTTTGGGTCGGGTCCTAACCACTATATTCATATATTAAAAGTAAAAAGACTTCTGATTGAATGTTATTCCAAGTCTTTTAAATATATAATATAATAGGTACATAATTTAGCATATTATAAGTCGATGGTTTTTATTTTTTTATTTAAGGGTAATAAAAAGAACTATTCATCGGTCACTATAATAATATGAAAACAAACAATAGTAATTGATTTTATTATGTGACTTGTGACTCGATAAGGTGTTCTCGAGAGAAGGCGGGCGGTTTTGTTAGTTATAAATTGCGGGTGAATGAAATTTGCACAGCGTGAAGATATGTAATACAATGTTGTGGAACCGTTTGTTTATTATAATGTTATTTCCACATGTAAACAAGTTTTCTCGAGACGGTAATAATCGGCGCCATTATATTTTATGTTTTTTTTCTTTCGTTTTAATCTTAACACATTGAACCTTCACGGATCGATGCCCTTTATACAAAAGATTTTGGTCTTATCGTAAAGATAAATGTATTTATTGTATATAAAATATGCCTTGATTACTGCAATTATTTATTGCAAGGCTCTGGTGGAAAACTGAAGATCACAAGCGTATGAGTAAATAAAGCACTTTAAAAAACCGAACATCACACTACGTGAAATGAATGTATATAGATAGAGCCGATTAGACGTGACGAAACGTGCAAACCTTTGCATATTTTCAAGTGAATAAATAAATGTTATTCAATTTAAATAACTCGGAAAATAAAAGTAGAAAATTTTCTCCCTGTGGAATAACGATCGATTTAATCAGTGTGTATGTATTATGTATGTATGTATGTATGTATGTATGGTGGTATGCTAATCATAATGTGAGAACGTAATTATCTAGACGTAATTGTGTGCACGGGTGTCATCAGTATTGTACCTTTAGCTTGAGTAATTTATTGTTACAAAAGAGAATACGGAATATAATAACACGGATGTTAACTGATATTATTCCATCTGAAATATACTTGAGTATACTTCGAAAGAACCCATTACGAGTGTGATTTGTTTTGTTTTCGTTTTGTATTTACAAATATAAAAAAAAAATTGGATTTAATCGCTATTAAAGACATTAGCAAAATTGCGATTTGTTATTTTGTATTTTTGAATATAATAGACTAAAAAGCTAACTTGTATTCCGCAGGTATCACAGTCTAGCGCCAATGTACTACCGGGGTGCTCAGGCGGCCATTGTAGTGTACGACATAACTAATCAGGTAAATATCTAATCATTTCTTTTATTTATACCCTCTTTTCGAAGACGATTTACGTTGTTATGTGTGTATGTATGTGACATTGTTGATTCTAAAGTGATGGACCTAATGAATGTTCTTTTTAAACTAGCTACGTATCCAAAAAAGGGTTTCAATTTGCCAATACTTTTCTGTATTTTGTTACTTCATAGATTTTCAACCGATTCGCGTGTTTTTTTTGTTTGATAGGAAATTATTGTTATTTGGTCCCATTTTAGAATTTCGATTGGTTACCTTTCCAGGAACTTTGGTAAAACTCTTTCCTATTATTCTCTGGCTTATTTCTCGAGTGGGTTTTTAGTTTCTATTTATGTTTTGAAGAAGTATAGGTATTTGACAGTCATTTCAATATTCAGATCTCATAGGAACTAGAGGAATTCTGACTAACAATTCACCATTTTGCGTTTTAAGACCACAAGATGGTCTTCTAACACGTTTTGAAATTGTCGCGAGTTAATTTTTATTTGTTAACCTACGTCATGGTCGAACGAGAAGAATCGAAAACGATAAGAACTGAGGAATGTCATCGCGATCGAAACAGGAATCGAACTTGCTTCGGCTAGATCTAATCTTTATAATTGATGAGGTGTAACGGGGAAATTAACCTGTTTATTAATTACGTTCGGAAACTGGACGATCGAGAGAGTTAATCGGACAAAGTGGTACTTTATGATAAAGACCAAGAGACTTAATACCTTTCAGTGAGCCCTTCGTCTCTTATTGGAGTTACAAGGCTGGTATGAAAAGAAATAATTTTAAACCGAATACTTATATCCATAGTTAAAGTTCATTAAAAATAATATTTACCCAAATAAATATGAAATATTGAGGAGGATTGTACTTGCAACATTAGATTTTATATTTGACTACTGGTCTACCCCCATTTCGCCTGTGGTACAAATGTAGTCTATAGCACTGCGGGATCACGTACAAACTCGACGTTGAGAGAATAGTAGAAATTTGTGATAGGTTGATTAGTTCCTGACATTAGCGCGTTCCAATAAACATACTCTTCAGCTTGTGTATTAATAGACTGGTATAGATAAATGTAGTGATAACAAATCGGGGATTACCCTAAATATTATACAAATTTTCTTCGATAATTCGAATAATCCACTAGAAGAAAATGAAGACTTCGGCATCCGTAGAAGTTCACTTTATACTGCGGATTGTATTATTGTTCATAATGATTGAAGATTCGGACGTAGTGTAGTCAGCCACTACATAGTATAAAACAAACTAGCTTTCCGCCGTCTGTATGTCTTTAAAATTACGCAACAGATTTAAATGGATTTTTTTTAATAGATTGTGATTCAAGAGGAAGGTTTATGTGTATAATAATATTCATTAAACTACTTCGAATTCAATGCGTGCGGAGCCGCGGGCAATAGTTAGTAGATAGTAAATAGGAGGTTTAATTTATGCCCTTTTTCAGGTTTCACTATATCTGTACTGATTTTAATGCAAATTAGTTCAGTGGTTATGGCGTGAAGAAGAGACGGACAGACTGATAGAGCTACTTTCACATTTATGATATGAGTAGGGATTTAAGTATAATATATGGTCCAAACTGCTATCGATTCTTTTCACATATGTAAAGCTAGTTGTTCGCCCTGGCTTCGCCCGTTGTACACATATAGCGAAATTGCAGCTTTCTAAGGGTGGAAGCATTTTTGAAATCGGTCCAGTGGTTTTTGCGTGAAAACGTCACAAACATACAAAAATAAAAAAGTTTCCCCGAGATAATATTAGTGAAGATAAATCGTTTTCCTTACTTTGATGGTTAGAAATATAAATAATTGTCTCTTCTCTCTCTCTCTTCAGCTTTCCTCCGTCCACTGTTGGACATAGGCCTCTCATATATATCTCATCAATAAATGTACTTTTGGCAAAACAATGCGGATTATAACACAATTAATTGAATTATTTCTGTTGATATTTCTTTCGTTATAACAATGATCGTTTTCGCATATATTACGTAATTATTATACTAGTTCCGAGTCCCTGCCGACATTTTATCGATGTGAAACACGAAAGGCTGAATTTGTATTATTGTTGTAGCATTACTGGGCTTACTAACTACCCATGTAATTTCAGGTTTAATAATTTAATTGGTATATGGTTAATTTATAATTGAAATGTCGTAGGGCCCAAGGCTCTAACATGTAAGTTAGTCTTTTTTTTTATCTGTATGGGTATTATGATGGGCCAGTAACAGTGAAAGAAGCAATCAATTATAGCTCTCGATCTATCCATTTATAACAAAAATTATCAATTTGTTTTAACAGACTGATAATTTTTGTGGACACAAGGGTGATTACCCCTCCCTGATCACATAAATTTCTCTGCCCCATTAATTTTGCGGTACTTTTCAATGAAAAATTTTTGTCAACCGACTTTGAAAAAAGGAGGAGTTCTTAATTCGACTGCATTCCTGCCTCATATAGTTCGAGCCAACTTTCAACGACAAATTTTTGACAACCGACGTCAAGAAAGAAGGTTTCCCAAGATTTTTTTGAGTTGATTACATCACATCTTTTGACTGGGTGAACTGATTTAGGTCCTTTTAAATTGGATACTTGCTCGCTCTCTTGCTACCCATGTGGTCCCATTAAGATATGGTCGAGTTCTGACAATATGTTAACGATCAAGTTTTTTTGTTGTGGTTGTTTTATTGGTTGGCCACATAGAGCTGCATCTTGAGGCCACTCGTTTTGATCTCGCTGCAATCTGAATGGCACGCTGCAGCGCTGCAACACAAAGCAAGGTTACGCGACGGCGCTAAGTGATAAGCAAGCCAAATGATTTGCTAACACTGGTGTTAGGTGTATAATGTGCGATGGTTTTAACGTTTAGCTCTTTCTTTGTTGGCGTTATGAGGCTTTCTCTGTTGGTTTCACTATACGAGTAGCGTACTTGAACTAGGATTTGATACCATACCTGGGGGGTCTTAAGAAATACATTACTGTAAATAATTTGTAGATTATCTTTAATAAGTAATTTATGTTCATTGAACGCAATAGCTAAAAATAGCGCGTAATAGAATAAATTAAAATTCACATAAAATCAAACAAGACACAGAACAAAAGGTATGCCAATTTATCAATGATGAGTGGCGGAAAATTAGCGATCGGTTGTATGTTAAAACCTGTATTGTTTTATTTTAATTCATTTTTTAAACAACCTTTCATTCCGCTGTTGTGCGAATTGTTTTGTTATTGTACATTCCCGATTTGGCAAGTTTAAATTATGTATTTTAAACCGACTTCAAAAAAGGTAAGGTTCTCAATAGGACTGTATTTTTGTGTTTGTTACTTTTTTGCTAGGTAAAGCAATTTAGATGATTATTTTTTATGTGAAAGCTGGTGCCTCCGTGGTCCTGTTTGGTCTAGTTCTGACAATTTGTAGACGGTTGAGTTGTTTCATTTTAATTAATTATCACGATTTAAAATATTCTATGTCATCATCAGGACTTCTATCCATCATCAGGCAAGTCAACCCCGATAAATGCTGGGCGAAAAAAGATCGACAAGAATTAACTGTCACGCGTCTTTACTCGGTCACGGTCGGTGACCATTGTGTTTCATATACCCGCGATTAAAGTCTTCATTAGCGGCCATATTTGAACCACCTTGATGGCTGGTGCTAATTTATTCGAAGGCATTTGAAATGTTTGTTTGCTTTTTCAGTGGTCATCCTCGCTCTTTCGGGTTTAGCGTATATTATGAGACTTGAGTCTCCATTATCCAACTCTGGATATTATTTCTGATTATAGACTTTTTAGTGATTTATTCCTCTATTAGTTTCAATGGAGTAGGAAGAATATATAATAGCTGAGCGCGGCTATTGGTAAATCCTTTTTTTTTTGTTTCTTTGTACCATTGGTCTAAGTCGAGATCATCACGATGCGTCATTTTTTACACTACATTCTCTTCAAGATTGCGCATTATCAAGATTATACAATAAAAATGGCTACCGTGAGACTCGAATCGGCGACAGCGCGTCGCGAACGGCAATTGTGAAAATGTGATACATACGATGGGGGATTTTTAATGTTGGAGTAGAACACTACAACTAAGAATTGGCCCAGTTTAACGGGTAAGTTACCACACCCCCACGAACGTCGTCGTGACATAGGAGCATACGAATGTTATTGTGTTTGCTTCGGTGAGTAGGGGAGCCGGTAGCCCGTTTTCTCGAACTTCCCAGTCCTTTCCTTTATTTCTTTCGTCAATCCGTTCTTTACAAGAGAGGTAAAGTCTGCAGACGACCCTACTCCTGCTGTCTCAAATGTTCATGGGTAGTGGTAGCGCATATCATTAGACATCAATGCCGACGATGCCATAAAGTACTTTCGTAGTGGAATTTTAGTGTATTTAAAAGACAAAAAAAAGTATTATGAAATGTGGACAATAATTGTGCGAAACTTGCAATTTGGACGTACAATATGATACATAAAGTGATTAAGATACAGAAAGAATAAACTAATTAATGCTCTCTGATAAGAAGTCACGTGTAGCGGGCGTATCATTGATAACGAATCGTATTTTAGTATCCGCGAGTATGCACTCATTATTGACATACCACGTGTATCTAAAGCTTTCTAAGTTATCATTGAAAAAGTCTCATAATGTCACGTCAATTTTATGGCGTAATGGATTTTTTGAATAATTTTGAATATTGTGTACGAAGTGACAAATAATTTACTAGGGCTTTATATTTCATAAATGCAAGACAGTGAATACAGCGCTTTCTTTTTAATGCCATAAGCGGACAACTGATCTGGTGGTTCACCTGATGGTAAGCGATCACTACCGCCCACGAACACTCAAGACTCGCCGACGAGGTCTCGAATGCGCTACCTGCTTTTAAGAGGAAAGGAATAAGGAAATAATTGACGACTGGAAAGATGGAATGGACTAGGTAGGGTAAGGAGAAACGGGCGTCCAGCTCCCCCACTTCGTACGGTACGAAGCACAGGAGCATTCTACCATTTCAGGCCGGATTTCTGTGGGCATTTGGTACCTGCCCGGTGCGAGCTGGCCCAATTCGTGCCGACGCGTGCTAGTCTCCCACATATCATATATGTATTGCTAATTGACCACTGAATGTGAATGAGTTACCCTACACTGCATAAGAAATGTTCTTCCTTCACAATGCGGCTAGATCAATCGACATTTCATTACCGGATTGCATTTTCCAGTTATTTATATTGTATTATGTAAGTCGCAGTAAAAACATGTGTTATAATCGGTGCGTGCGTGTGCCGGCAATCGCATTACACGCATAAGTCTTCGAGTTCAAGGCGATATTAGTGAAGCAAACCGAGTATCGATCATACGAGTGCTTACGTCACCGTCGAGCGGTGAGACCTGATGGTTTGCCAAGTTATAACCGTCAATGCTAAGTGTAGGTCCCTCAAGCGGAGGTATAGCCCTTACGTAGTAGATAATACCCCTCCCCCCCCAGTATTTCGATCGCTCTTACTTTTTCAGTGACATGCATGCGAATTGGTTGAAACGTTGCCTTGTATATAGTTTAATCCTTTCATATACTCAACCTAGAATAAGTTATTCAAAATAAACAGGCATTCTATGTTGTTACGAAGAAACTCGAGGTTGCATATAGTCATGAACATTTAGTCATAAAAATAACGAGTTAATAGGATTTAATCCCTATTCGCGTGAGTCACAGCATACCCGACGTCCTTCTGTGTTCGACATTCTCCAAGGATACTGATAATTGAGTCTCTTAATCAGGCGATTAGTTTAACGACTTCATCTCGACCCGAGATCTGCTCTACATCAGTGTACACTTTTATGGCTGGCGTTTAAAACCTCTCGTACTTAATTCGCTCAATTTATAAAAGTCTCTTTTCTCGTTATATTTACTGTTAAATACATATATGGATTGATATATGAAGATAAGAACGCCATCCCTGAAATTAATACCGAAGACGTCGACGTCGTAAATAGGGTCGAAAACATCATTTTACGAGATTTTAAATTTAGATTGAACTTCCTATTTATAGGAAAATGCAATTCTAAACTCAGACGCTTCGCCAGACCAGCGGCGATAACGTTATCTGTCTACATTCATTGACTGGCCAACATTCTTTGTAAGGGCAAAGCCCTATTTAGATACTGTAAACATTTGCATCGTCTGTTTCCACGATGTTTATTCAGTGATCCGAGCTACAAACGCCTTCTAGATAACAATAAAAAGGGCAAAGACGTTTAAATTATCTTTTACTTTTGTAAATCACTGTTGATAGTGATAATAATGAACAAAGAGAAAATTAAAACATTGCTTCTATAGTTTAACAATAGTGCAGCGAAAATGGCTTAAACAAATTTTTTACCTATTAATTGTCTTGAAAATATTGTTGATTTCTGTATTTATTCGGATTTGGGATGCGATTATCGAATCGAGATCTTGACAAAGATGTTTTAATAGATAGAGTTCTTTAAGGGGAAGGTTTATATGTGTGATCCATTAAACTTTTCCGAATTTGTCACCCACGAGCAAAAGCTAGTTACATATAGTATTAAAGTTTGAAAGCTTATGTGAGGCGTGGTGTGTATCGCAGGACACGTTCGGGCGCGCCAAGAACTGGGTGAAGGAGCTGCAGCGGCAGGCGTCGCCGTCGATCGTGATCGCGCTCGCGGGCAACAAGAACGACCTCGCCGCCAAGCGGATGGTCGAGTTCGACGAGGCGCAGACGTACGCGGACGAGAACGGGCTGCTCTTCATGGAGACGAGCGCCAAGACCGCCATGAACGTGAACGACATCTTCCTAGCTATCGGTGAGTTGCTCTGTGCGCACTTCAAAGAGTGCTGGTATACGTTGGAGTGTGTGTGGCATGGTAGCTCTCAAGGGACCGATTT
The DNA here is from genome assembly GCF_012273895.1 of Zerene cesonia. Taxonomy (NCBI): domain Eukaryota; kingdom Metazoa; phylum Arthropoda; class Insecta; order Lepidoptera; family Pieridae; genus Zerene; species Zerene cesonia. The sequence goes on from NC_052102.1 coordinate 10,605,782, forward strand.
TGATGTGCATTCTATAATTGAAAGTTCAGTATCCTCTTGGTGATATTTAGCTACGTACTGTGTTTAATGAAAATCGGTCAAGGGTGGCGGCTGCCAAGAAATGTCGGATTAAATACTTTTTTATAACTCCTCGATATGTAAAGGTCAGTATCAAATGATATGACTTGACTAGTACAAATCAAATTCCAAATGGCCGACAGTGCGAGAGTGGGATCGGGGTTTACCTTACTTTGTAGGTTGCTTTATTTTAAAGATAAAATGCGGTTGATGCATTAATAATATTGTGAACTTGCAATTTCAGCGAACAAGTTACCAAAGAGCGAGAGCGGCGGCAGCGGCGCGGCGGGCGGCGCGCGGCGCCTCGCCGACGGCGACCAGCCGCGCGCCTCCACCTGCTGCAAGTGATACCCGCACCCGCCGGTACGCCCGCCGCACTACACTACATTACACTACACTATACTGCACCACACTACACTACACTGCCCCACACTACACTACACTGCATTATTCGACACCATACCACACTACACTACACTAAACTACACTAAACTACACTAAACCACTCTACACCACTCTACGCTACAGTACCTGAAACCACACCACATGACAGAAACAAACTACACCACTAAACAATACGCACTGCACATATCACATAATGCAGAAATAAGATGAAAACGTTATTATAATACTAATAATTTTTTTTTTTTCAACATGTTACGCTTGTTAACGGTTTTTTATCTATGTATGTTCAATTTGCTTAATGAAGTCGATATTATGTCACATGCGATCAACCAGTAGATATTATCGAAAATAATATTTTGTTGATACATTTATATGTATAAACAAAAAAACCTCACAAAAGTTACTTTTCAAATTCCAGAGGCAGTGCGAGTGTGTCGGGGGCGGCGCGGTGCGCGGGGGCTGAGGTACTGACGAGATCATTTTTTGTACATTAACAAGTAGCTATTTTACCTGGATCTGCCCGAATTTAGTATCGATAGGAATATCACAAACGTTAAAAATTTATTGTCCTTCATAATTTTGTCTCTGTTTTTCACCGGATATTCATATAATCGAAACCTCGCCATATAATAAATACTATAGATCGAATTTCAGCGAAATCGGTATAGTAGTTTTTGCCTGAAAGAACAGTTATCGTTACTATAGAGTTATAGGACATACATCTTTCTTATTACGTATAGGATCTTTAAACAATAATTTATAAGATTATTAAAGTTAGAATCTATAATTACTTTTGTTTCATCATTTGCAGTACATTCGAAGATTCACTATTGGGTGACGGTGCATTTACGATACGTAACGTTAAGAAAAATATGTTATGAAACAATAAAATATTAACAAAAATTAATGTATCTTTTTCTGTTCACTTAGGTCACGGCTTCGTAAGGCTGGGTTCACACGAAACACTTTAATTATACCCAATTAATAATCATTTTGTGAAGGTTTACACTATGTTGAGTAGCGGACTGGCGGTATACGGTAACCTTTACATACAAAAAGGCATTATAAAACATCGATTGTTAAGTGTCACCTATACTCGGGGCATACTAGCACTGTGTATGACACGTGTCGAAAAAAATGGCTATCAAAAAATGTGTACAGCCCGTGCAAAAATGGATTGATTCAAAAGTAACGCGTTACTTGGCAAAGTGTAAAAGCTCGTAGAACTGTCGTTGGCAGAACGGCGAAATTTTAATAAATATTATGATCATTGTGAATGGCTTACATGTGGATAATGATTAATTGTTGGAGACAATTATTATTGCAGCAAAGGTTTTTTTATTATTAAAGCCTTGCTATAAATTTATATTTTAGCTCTACATTCAATGTATTATTAAATTAATCGGCTTTGATTATCTTATTATTGTTATTTTTCTTCCGTCGTTCTGTAACGACAGTCGTATTCCACTCATTAAAATCATGTTGCGTGTACATTTACAACTCTGTAGGATTATTGTATATTATATTTCGTTCAATTAATTAACTCGCCCGTAGAATACATGCGTTTTGCAGTGACTTTATATATCGGATAATCACAATCGAAGATTCATACAGTAGCTGTGTGATTTTGCGTTGTGTATTCTATCGGCGGTAAAAATGTATTGTTTTTTTTTTATTAATATTTTTTATCGTTTTCATTTATTTGCCGTCCCGTCGCGACGACGCGTAGAGATCATTATACAGATTTAGTTTAGATGAAACTAGATAATCAGCTCTTATTAGAACGCTAATCATTCGGTGAACGTAACATCATAATGTATTATGTATATTATATAATATAATTTTATTTGTTTATAAGGGAATTGTTTCGGTGGATTTTACAATCTGTGGAAGTTGTAGATGTATTTTTTTTTTGTAATCGCATTCCAAGGGGCGTAGTGCATGCAGTAGCATCCTGATATTAAAAACGATCGTCGGATAATTTTATGGCGCCCAATGCAAGCTGGAATTTCACATTGTCTATGGTCCGGATGTGCACGTTTAACGATTGGGCCCTTGAATTGTCTATGACCTACTCTTCTATTTTCTTCATCTTGTCTATGGCAAAGATTCTATTCCTTTCTACATATTATACTTAATTGAATTTTATATAGTATAGATAAATCGTTTGTTCAAGTGTTTCATTTGACTTACGCATCGCCAGTATATTGACGAACGTTTAGGATTTTTGCAGTAAGCAATCATCTTTGTTGAGCGTCAATTTAATTTCAATCTCGTGAATTTTAAACGTTATCTATTCCAGTCGAACTCCGATTTATAATTATATAGACAACCGCTTCTGTCGAAACTCTGGTCCTAGATATGATCCAATAATAGCATTTGAAACGCAAATTGTCCCTGATATTAAGCAAACTTAAAATAAATCAATTAATTTTTCTACTTAGGCTTACATTACAAATGTATGTTAATTGTTAATTTAAAACAAAAGTGCTTGTCGCTTTTCGATATCATTTTTTGGTGTTATGTCTTGTGTTCTACAAATATGAATAATGTATCGGCAAAATGAAATTTCGATTATATAATAATATAAATAAATATGGCTAAATTGTAAAAAAAATTAGACATCATACCATAAAATGTGCAATACTTAGCTGTAATCAGACCGCCTCCTGTTCACGTCAAGTTGCTAAGATACGATGTGTAAATTAGTTGTACGCCAATAATTATACATTTCTCGATGTAATCTGTGCAAAGGCTAAAAATATTCTATTTTATCTGTGATTTCTTAATATTAACGCAAGCTTTGGCGGGAAAGTGGAGCTAACTGTGTAAACGTAGATAAAATGAAGTCCAAGTGGTTTCTGAGAACATTGATTCATAAATGAAGTATAAATAGAATATTTTAGTTGTAACGTAAACGCTAGAGGCGCAGGACGCGGTTTCTGATATCCTTCAGATTAGAGTTATATAGTAGAAGTTAACAAAACATGGTTTGTTGTGTAATAATATGGAAAACATGCGGAGACGGACGTTGATCAAGGTCATATAGTATGTTTTTGTATTGTGTAAATATTTTGGATTTATTAAGATTATTATATTGAATAAAAAAATATTGTAAATGAATTTCCTTGTTTTATTTGATGAAAACCACCTTCGTTTTGTGAAGTTATGAGAGTTGATACAGCAACAATATACTCGAGGGTGCGGATAATATGGAACATACTGATCATTGACTCGATCATTTTGTGCTTGGTATAAACAAAAATATGTATAAATATAATTATTAATCAATTATTTATGTAAAAATCGACAATTGTATGCCACGTGGCAGATCACAGTAGAACTTTATATAATGTAATACCTTCCTTATAACCTGTAAATCACAATAAATTTGAACTTGAAATAAATTTCAAAATGGTATTGAATTGCTTTTTAGTTATATATTTTTTATTTAATATTTATACACACCTTTTGTGTTATGAGCTGGGTTACCTGGACAATAAATATTAAAATAGATCAGAGACTGCGAGCACCTCTCTCAGAGCACACATGTTCCTGAAACATATTGAATGTAAATTAAGCATATTTCATACTGAAAATTATTTTTAACCAGAACTCAAATTTGGCTTTGAACACCACATTAGTTAAACAAATAAAATATGAAAACGTCCGTCATTTTCTCAGTCATTCTAAGGAAAAAAATAAAACAGACTGTATTAGTAAATATACGTTTATTTACTAAAAGATACCAGTAATTAAACTAAAAATTAAATACCATTCGATAAATAATTACTTTAAAATAATACACATCTGTTGCTGTTTGCTTACAAAAATGGCGTCATCCCCATATATATGCTTATGAAACTCCTGCATGTTAATAATTCAATATGGTGATGAAAAGCAGAAAAATACCCGAAGAAAATGAATGGAGATGACGCCCACGAACGCTCGAGTGTTGTAAATAATAACTGACTAGTTTATTTGAACATCAATCTTCAATATATTACCTTCTTTGTGGCAAAAATTGGCGTTTAAGTACAATAAAGTACTATGTGGCGTATAAGTAACAGATCCATTAAATAAAATCAATACATAATTTAAAATAACATTTTTCTTATACGAGTGTTAAATATGAATCATATAGATATATATTCTCATACATTCTCTACAAAAACCAGTAACCTAAAACGATCGTAATTCATCATGAACATAAATATGGCACTAAAAACTAATTTTACTTTTTTTTACATTTAATTGGGTATTGAAAACTGGCCATAATCGTATCTTGAAACTATAAAGTATGCTTGTATCTTTTCTTATATAAATAACAAACAAAACAAACATATTTTTAATGCAAAATAAAAGAAAACTTAGAATATTTTTTAGTAAAAAATGTGCTAGTGACAGTTCGACCAAGAAACGCGGCGTTGTAATCGATATAAAATCCCATATTTATTATAATAATTTGTGATTTTTACTTAGAAATCATTCTCAAAATTGTGTTTTTTGCTTTTTTTTAAGACAGATCATAATTAATATTGTCAAAAACAAGATTTAGCGCTTGCAATGTGTACACTTTGTCGAAGTAGAATCGATATGCTATTTATTTTCGAGGTGAATCTCATGAAGATATGAATTAGATATAAACAGAGCTATACATATCACACTAAAATAATAAATGTGAAAGTTAAAATTAAAAGTACGTTTGGATGTTTGTCCACTATAAATTGCACTGGAAAACAATTATATTCATTTTATGTTCACAAATCAAAATATAGTCTGAATTTTTGTCATGATAAAGTTAGGAAAATTGCGCCATGCTCGCTTTAATTCGATTCGACTGCCATAGTGTACAACACGCAAGCCTATTATAGTGTACGCCATTTTCAATTATTTCTTGTCTATGGTATAAAAGTTATCTATGGTACAGTCTATTGTCTATTGTCTATTGTCACGCTACAATTCGTCGTCGAATCTATCGATATCGTTGCCATAGCCCGTCGCCTCGCTGCCCACAAACACGTGGTGATGAGTCAGTATCTCGTCATACGACAACTGATCATCGTGGTCATCATCGGCTGATGCAAACAGATGATCGACCTCTTCGTCCGCTATTTCGCTGAAAACACCAAACAGTTTTAATGGAAATCGTTGATCGACGTTCCTCTCCGTTCGTCTGTTTAATTTTGATACAGTAATTACAATTTAAAGTACGAAATATAAGCGTTAAAAGTGAAACGAATAGTTTTATTACAGAAATGGATTATCGGCAAAACAAATATGTAATAAAAAACTTTTAACCCCCCCCCCCCCCTTCATTTCAGTAATACCCTCCCTCCCCCTTTAATATGAGGCGTAATTTAAGTAAAAACGCCTGTGGGACTAATTAATAAGGGCTGTTGAAGATGATGATGAATAAAGCTGTGATGATGAAGATGATGAAAGTGGTAATGATGACGGCTCACGTGTTGTCCGGTATGACCCAGCGGTGCACCTCGCGCTCGTCGAGCAGCCCGTCGCGGTTCGAGTCCAGCTCGTGGTCGAACCTGTCGCGCTCCGAGATCAACCACTCCTTGTCTTGTTGGACGCCTGTTGGAGTTTTATGGTGTTTTGGATGACTATTTACATGAATAAACTCTAAATAACTAGTTTTTAGTCTAATTACGCTACTATATTACTATTATATTAATTACACAAATGTGTAATAAAGCAAATGGCGCCCGAAAATAAAGAAAAAAGGCGCCATTTTGTTTTTTCTTTGACCTACCAACACACAACAAAATATCAAATGAACGGTCCTAAAAAGATCGATACAAGGAAATAAAAAAAAAGAATTGTTTCTATGGCAATCGTTCTTTTCACTTTAACGGGCAAGCTTATGCTACGTCATTAAAAGTAATACTAGCTTTTGCCCCTGGCTTCGTACGCGTTAAATTGGAAGTAGTTTAATAGATGTTATGGTACATATTTAAAACCTTCCTCTCGAAATACTCTACCTAATAAAAAAAAACTGCATCAAGATCCACTGTGTAGTGTTAAACATATAAGTACTCAATACCTCTCTTTACAACAGCGGTTAAAGAGAAACTGATAACATTAAGTTTACTGAAAAATTTCCAAAGACAAAAAGACCTCTATAAGATCTCCAGAGTCGTCTACAAGTTGTAAGATCACGCTAAAGTCTCACCTCTCTCTCCCACATACTCGTTGAAGTCTATGAGCCCGTCGCTGTTGCTGTCCTTGTCGCGCAGGGTCTGCGCCACCAGATACGGATGCATCACTGCGTGCTCCTCAGGGTTCGTGAACACCTGCAATATATAAAATCGAAACTTTAATACACAGTTATTTTGCATTTTTAATTTTTAGTTTTATATCAATGAAATGCTTTATATATGAGTAATTTTGAAAGAATAGAATAGAGAAAGAACTAGAATTTTTTCATCACGAGGCGGGATTCGAACCCGCGTCTTTCAGATCATAGCAACGCCTTGTCTCTCAGCCACCCATGATCGCACCTCAGCAATCGAATTTTGTATATTTATTATAGGTTTTCCTCCACACATATACTGAACCAAACAATTATTGCAAGTATATCATTTTTAAACTAGCTGTTCGCTCCGGTTTCGCTCGTGGTACGTATATAGCTTATATCACTCAGTGAAAATGCAGCTTTCGATTGGTTAAAGAATTTTAAAACTGGCTCCTTATAATATTTATTTAGATGAAATTAATATTATAAAGAACCTAAAAAAAATTAAGTTTTTCTGTGTGTTCTCTATAATCGAGCCTATAATTAAAACTAAAAAATGCATGTTCTCACATTAAACGTAAAATCACTCACACTTATTCAATAACGCACTCATAATCGTTCAAAAACCCACTCACACTCAACCTATAACTCACCTCAAACTCAGCCAAGTCCAGTTTTCCGTCTCCATCTTGGTCTGCCGCTTTCCACATCGCCTTTTCTTCACGAACCAACTGATACCAAAAATACGATTATCAAAGCATTTAAAAGCAATTCATAAATATTTAAAAAATTTCAAAGAGTAATATCATCTCTTGATAGATCAAGAGAAATATTTTGTATTATTTGTATACAATTCGCAATACTGACTTTACTTTTCTGTATAAAATGTTTATTACATTTTTTATTATTTCATATCAATAGTAACAGCATGTTGGTAAGTTTTATTGTTTACATTTTCGATGTTTGACATCTAATATAAAAAATTGTGTTACAAAACTCCTTCAAAACCGCTGGATTTTTATGAAATAGCTCATATATTACTTTTACATCCTTTAGGGATAAGTGGCGTTGTCCAGGTCAACTAGCATTAAAAATTAAACTCAACATCAAACATTTATTTATTCACTAAGACTTCTTATAGAAATACTTTTGAATCGTCATAACACAGTTGTAACATTTACCACCGGAAAGTAGTTTCTATAGATAAGAGCCAGCAAGAAACTATGTAGTTGCTCTTTTAAAATAATATCAATACATCTAAATTATACAGCATATAGCATTTACATGATAACTTCATTATTTACAAGTAAATGTCCTTTATCAAAAGACCGTACCATGCCTGTATCCCCAGTGTCCTCCGGGTTGAGTTCTTCCTCTGTATCAACTCCGAAAGAATCCCGTAAGTACTCCGCCCATGTCACGGCCCCGTCGCGGTCCTCGTCCGCCTCCGTCATGCGCTCCTCGGCTTCCTCCCGCGAGAGCTTGCTGGGGATAGTTAGTGGATAAGGTTCAAAGTTGTAAATAATTCAAATGATCTGTGCTTTGTAAGGGTAAATAATAGGAAAAGAGATAAGGGACATAATATACTAAATGGTACGGATATAATATAGTTTTTAATGAAGAAAAACAAAGGAAAAATCAAATGTTAACATTCAAACAAAAGGGTGATCCAATCAATATTTCGTTTGATGGAAATCAAACACAAATAATGCATTAACCACTGCGCCAAGGAGGGAAATTTGAGTTTGAAAATATAAAAAAATCAGGGAATATCATTTCTCTGAGGGTATCAGGGTCTGTTAGTTAAGATAAAGAGAAAATAAGTCAGTAGGAAGAACATGGCTGGGTTTAAAAACTTAAAACAACTTAAACATAAAGCTGAAATAAAGCTATTAAAAAAGAAATTCAGTGGGTACCCAATTAGTTTATATTTTAAATATAAAACATCTAAGCATAATTATAGCTTACAATTTATATGTGAATCTAATGTAATGTTCATGAAGTAAGGAAGCATGTACTCTTCGTAAAAGTTCAAAGTAATATTCCATGTTGCTTTAAGGATAAATTTTCATTAAAAAAAATATTTTAGGAAAAAAAACTTAATATCATTTAATTTTTAGTTTTATAGCATTGAAATTTCTCAACTTAATATCAGCCAGATATCTTATTTCATAAGCATATTTATTCAAAGGAATTTACTTTCAAATTGACATTAATGGGAAGAGAATCACATGCTTGCTCACTGAAAAAGTGCATACAACAATACAATTTTTATAAGTTAATAACACATTTGAGTGCAAATCCTGTTACAAGTTATTTTATTATGATAACATTGTACTAAAATATTATATGAATAAACATTATTTATTTAGTAAACTCTACTGAACATGTTTATCTTAAACATAGTATTGTCTTACATGAAAGAGTTTAAGATCCATTTCCTAAGTTCATTCCGGTCAATGAACTTGTCTCCGTTCAGGTCCATCTTGGGCAGCAGCAGCGCCAGCCGCCGCTTCGACTCCTCGGGTGACAGTTTATCGAACTCCTCAGCCTCCTTCACACTACCTATCGAGTAATAATATGTCACAATCAGCATCGCAGGCACGAGAATGTACAGCGAGTGTTTTACAGACATCTCGCTATCGCACGCCTTATCAACTGAGCATTGCAAAACCCAGCTTGCGCGTTAAATGTAAACAGCTATAAGAAAACCGTACCTAAAATCGCTTCATGATCAAACTCGACGTTATGCCCGGCGTCGTTGTAGTGTTCCGCATCCCGCGGCCGGAACGCCCCGTCGGACTCTCGCTCCGTGTTATCCAAGCTGTGGCTGTGAACCGCCGCCGACGCGCAGTGTAATAAAATATTCGGTGTTAACAATAACATAAATGAAACGAAGTGTTGAAAATACATTTTATTCGAAATGTTACTGTTTTAGGTTACTAGTCGTTTTTCATTCAACGCTATGTGTTATCTTTATGTTACAATAACATTCTTTCAGTTTGTTCTAAAATAAAACGAAATGCTTTATTTCTACAAAGTATAAATAAAAATTGACACTTTGCAGACTACCAAGCGACACTGACATTGACTTTTTACGAAAATGACAGTATGAATTTTCAGTCAGAATAAACAGTTGCGTTCTTAAATTTTTAGATAAATACAAACACCTACACTATTTCACTAGCAGTTACACTTAAATGCATGAAAAAGATTACATACAGCTTATTCTACCAATAAGAATATATAAATAGAATTATCATCTGAATAATATGGCTTCCAATTTATCATTTTGTGTGAGTCTTCATAATTTTATCAGTATCAATATTTTAAACGTGAATATATTTGTTTCTTCTTCACGCCCAAACCACTAAACCGATTTGAATAAAATTTGGTAAAGAGATAGTTTGAGATCCAAGAAAGGGCATAAGATAGTTTTTATTCCAGAAATCCAACAGGGAAGGGTACAATGTGGGAAATACCCCGAAACTCGTAGAATTATACTCTTCTTTGCCCGAAACTGTCCATAAAACGTGCCGCTTGCCCTAAACTGTTTATTAAAATTTTTAACAAATTATTACATTAAGAATTAACTTGCTGACCCAACAAGCGTTTTTCTGGCATCCTCATTTAAACAGCAGTATTTACAAACAAAACCAAACCATTTTAAGTAAGTATGTACACGTTAGCGAAAAAGCGAAATGAAACAACATTTTGTAACATGCATTTATTTATTGAATAAGATTACTTTAATGAAAAAGTATATGCAATCAAAAATAACAAATTAAACAAACAAAGATCATTTTAATAAGTTTTCAGCGGCCAAAATTATCAATGAAATTCTTCGGCCTGCGACGTGGCCGGGGTAGGTTTTGAGAAAATTCGAAAGATGTTTCCTCACTTCGCCCACGACCAGCGGCAAGTGGAATCGTGTTGTTGGATCTGTTGTATCCAAGTTTATTAAAGCTTCTTCAAGGTACCTGAAATTGTGGAAAGATTTTTTGTCGTATTTGTGTGGTATTTCCAGGTTTCTTTAAAAATGAAAATAAAAATATTTTATGATAATTTTCTCGGTTCATTGATTTAAGTGGATAAGATATATAATCGAAATAAAAGATTAATACTAAAACATATATTTATAGTGTAATTTTGGCCTTAAATCTATGTTATCAAATTTTTTCGGCTAATCACCGTAACCCAACAGCCCCCATTTTCTCGTTTACTAGCTGGACGCCCCGGCTCCACCCGGCGGGTAGTTTTTTATCGTAATTAAAATAATATAAACTTTCACATCTTTTTAGTTGGATTAAACTGCACATGTTGTGCAAATTTACTTGAAATCGGTTGAGTAGTTTAGTAGTATTGTCCATGGCGGTCAAATAACGTAACACGTAATATATATTAAAATAATAAACAATGAATGTTGTCTACCAAAAAACTAAATACCGATAAAAAACACAAAAACCCAGTAACATCCGTTAATCCGACCTGCACTTCAGCTGCGTCTCGTGCAGCATGTCCGTGGCCAGCTGCTGCACGAGCGACAGCAGCGTGTGTTGCTGCAGGCGCGGCGCGAGCGCGGGCCCCGCCGCGCGGCACGCCGCCACCACCAGCGACAGGTCGCACGCTGACAGCGCCTGCTCGAACGACTCGTTCACTTTGCCCTCGCTTATAAGCTTGTTGATCATGGCCGATTTTAACTGAAATTTGTTGTGGGACATAATATTTTCGATATGTTGAAAGGAGCCATTATATATTTTTGTTTGGTGATTGAATATTTGGCTTGAGTCAAATAAATAATTTTATTACCAATTGTTCAACAATAGATTTAGAAGGATCAGCTGGCTGGGACGGGCTTGCGGGCATATCCTCCTCTGGTGTCTCTGGTCTTTCTGAGAACTCTGGTTTTGGCAACATTTGTGGTGTCAGTAAGTCCCATAAATTTCGACGCCATTCCATAAGTTCTTTATTCAAAATCCTGTCCATGATAGTAAAAATTTTAAAGCAATCGTCGTATTATATTTTGTGTATAATTTTCTAAAAAACAATAGAATTGAGAGGACGGCAAAAAAGGAAACATTGTAAATGCATCAGAATTATAAATTTATTATGTTTATGTATGATGCAATATTTAACGTATTTATGTGACGAAAAAAAATATTTGGACATTTCTTACACACCTATTTAACAGTACCTACGAAAAATTACGAATCGAGGTCTAGTTCTGGCTTTATATCGAGACATTGATAATAGCTAGGTCAGCCATGGCTTACAGTATCAAAAGATGATCACATAATTAGTAAGATAAACAAAAACCTACTCTTCCAATGTATCCTGTAACGATTTTCCATAGTCTGTCGTGTTTTTAATTGGATTTTGATGTTTTTCCACGGCGCGTGTGATGGACAGGGTGGTCTCTTGTACCGACTGGCAGTAGTATTCCGAACTTTTGTCTACTGTTAAATATATTGTTAGTAGCTAAATAAATAAATGAACATATATAAAGTTGATTTAGATATTTAAGTTATGATCTATAATTTAAAATCTTCATACAGCATGAGCGTAGTCAGGGCGACAGTTTTAGGGTTAAAAGAAAAATTCAAAATTTAAAATTTTTTGGTTTGCGTATGCATGAGCAGTCTCCACTTAAAAAGGTTATTTTAGGCGTTTTCTAACCACTACACCTGTATTGCATAATAACAATCAAATATTGTTAAGTAATAGATAACAATTAAAATTTAAAACAATAGAAAATTTTTTAAAGTCCAACCCGGCTCTTCCCGGCTCAATATTTATGATTAACAAAAAATATTTATCAATTAGAACCAGTAGTTCCTGAGATTAAAACGTTCAAACAAACTCCAGCTTTATAATAGTATACATGATCTCACATTCACGGAATGCATTGTGCAGAGTCCTCTTCGCCTGCCGAACCACTTTCGCGTGGAAGCTGTTCAGAACTGGCCGGTAGGTCTCTGGGAAGGTCTGTTCGATACTGCTTCTGATAACAGACCTTAAGGAATCGACTGTAGTGGATACTACGCGCTCTTTGAACTCCTGTGAAAAGTGTTTTAGTATATTATAACGGTAAAGTATGCTGGTGGTTCGCCAGATAATAAGCAATCCTTACTGCCGTTCATACAACATACATACAACATTCGCAGAGGTAGTGTCTCTGTGAATGCGTTGCCTGCTTATTAGGGGTAAGGGATAAGGAAATGATTGGCGTCAGCAAAAAAAAAAAATCAAAAATCGAAAAGACAAATCACAAAAATCGTTCAAGCCATTTCGGAAGAGTTTGGTTAGGAACATTGTGATGTTTGCAAATTGAAATATATTTCACGATTTCATTAAATCTATGTGGTTCATTATATCCATGCCGTTCTTAATTTAAACAAAGAAATATAATCCAACAAATTTCGATATATAGTAGGGATGTAACGACAGGTACGTTTTCTATAATGGTATCTATATCAGTAAAAATTTAGTAAATAGATTGCAGTTTATTTTTTTATCCTAACCATTACCAAGTATTATGTCATCTCTGCTACTGCTATAATATATAGATGGTATTTATTTTCATATGTAAAAGTTATACTATATTAATTATAAGCATCTGATATTTGTTTGTTTATTTGTTAGCATGCGCTCTCAGGAACTATTGAATGGATATCAAAAACGTATTTCACCGTTGGATATATAACTAGGTGATTCTTTAGTGTTATTGCAGTTGTAAGTACAGTATAGTGCTCTAAGCCATGTACCATATAATATATACCATGGGTGTAGCCGGTCCGGACCACTAGTTTGTTTAATAAAAATCCGTGTCATATATTTTCATTATTAAATAATTTTGGAAATCTGGTGGCTATAAAGATAATAACAAAAAATTTAAGAACCAAAACGTGAAACACATAAAAATTAATAATAACATAAAATCCAAACTTCACGAAACAACGAAACAAAACTTTCATAAACGGACAAAACATAGGTACGATTGATCGTTACACCCCTACTATAAAACATGGCAATTTATTGAATTTGCTTTTGAATACACCAGCACTTACGTCACTTTGCAGCAATTCGGTAATTGCACGATCAATTTCGCTACTTAATTGTTGCGCTGCAATGGCGTCGAGCAACCTGTGGCTAGGCTCGTTGGACCCTTCTGGTTGATTTTCACTTCTTTCAACACTGAAAATTACAGATACATTGTACTCTGTCGCTGGCGGATTGTATAATTTTGCAGTTTACAAAACAGTCGGCATGTGTTAATATGTTGAGAGTTTACGATTTCCGAACGTCCACAAGAGCCCCCTAACCTAGTTAAAAATACAACGAAACTAACCTAATCCACCCCCTTAGCAAACCAACAATTTCTGATTCCGAATTCTCGGCACACCTATTTATTATGTTTTATCCCTATTCCCGCGGCATATGACAAAACTCCGAGCGTTTGTGATCTTACGACGCCTTTTGTAAACGGCGAAATAGTGCTATTAGCTTGCGACATGCACACTAAAATAAACACATAAAATAACAACTAATATAACATTTATAATTTCTTAGTTCCAACGAGTAAATTATATATATTCTCACCTTAAATTTCGTACACGCGGGAGCAATAATAATTTGATATTCTTCGATTTATGGATTACATCCAAAACTTCCTGTTTCGCTGATTCTAAGGCATGTACTAGTGCGTTTGCTTGTACTGAAAATATAAATATCTAAACTAAGAGTAAGACCACAATAGTTAACGAATTTGTTTGAATGCGCTCATCTTGGGAAGTACTAGACCGATTCACAAAAATTATTTCTACGTCGGATAATATGTTCGAGACCTTGGGTGCATCATATGTACCTCGAGCGAAGCCGGGGCGACTGCCTTAATTACTGACTGAGTATAATATTAAAACTGTGAGCAAATTCGTGTGGTTTCAATAATGTTACTATTTAATTTATAATACCAACCTGTAAATTATTTTTTAAGTTGATTCATTGAAAATGAGTAATAAATGTGATAAACGTTACCTACCTACGTTAATTTTTCATGTACACAAATGTCCTTGTGCGTTAGTATAAATAACATAATACTATACTAGGTATAGGTATATATATATAATAGGATTCATTTCTAAATTCTATGAACTACTGCCCCAGCCTCGGATGATTGTTGCTACTTATTATATTTTCAATATTTTCACACATAAAATAGCAATTTTTTCTATAGAATTTGTATACGTAAGTAAGAATTTGCTAACTGTTTGCAACCCTTCATTAATATAATGGTTATACATTTATCTTATCACTTAAAAGCTATAGATACACCTCTACGCCAATATTATAAGAGGAAAGTTTTATGTTTTTGTATGTTTGTAACGTTTTCACACAAAATCTGCTAGATGGAAATCAAAAATTCTTTGACCATTGGATAGCTGCTGCACCTTCTAGACAGGCTACATAGGCTATACATGTACGAGAGAACAGCTAATATATATAACTAGCATACCCGGCCACGCCTTGCTGTGGCTGAGTAATTGAAAAAATATATTAAGCTTGGTTAATTAACCGAAATAAAAACTATCCTATATCTTAAGTTGGACCAAATTACACATAAAATGCCAAATTTCATCAAAATCGGTTGAGTTGGTGCAGAGTTCATTGGGAACATACATTATGACACTGGATTTTTATGTATTAAGACTAGCTGCGCCCCGTGGTTTCACCTGCGTAAGTCTGTATCCCGTACAAACGACGGAACATCGGTATAAAAAGTTGCCTATATGTTATTCCAGTTGTCCAGCTGTCTCCGTACTAAATTTCATTGCAATCAGTTCAGAAGTTTTTGCGTGAAAGAGCAACAAACGCACACACATCCTTATAAACTTTCGCATATATAATATTAGTAGGAGGGATTACTAACCTTCTATTAGTTTTATATACCTAATAAAAATATTTATGTCCTAGCCTACTAGTCCTACTGGACGAGTAGGATAGGATATAGTAGGATAAGAAGATAACAAGTTATTACACAGTATAATAAAAGTACTCACTAGACATATTGTCGAGTTTTTGCATCAAAGATCTAAACGAATTCTCAAATTCGGCCATAACGTTACCGAAGGGTGTATCGACATCAACCCGGGGTCTATCTATTTCGTCTTCATCTAATTCCCATTCTAACGAAGATTCGCTGTTCGCCCGATTTTCATTTGTAAAATTATCATGACCATCGTTATAACTATTATTATGTAGTTCGCTAGTAGATTTTGATCTGTTTAAATTCGTTTCTGTGTTTATCACCATTTTGTCGACTTCACGATTTTGCTGTAACCCCAACCAATTTGTTCACGTTTTTTATGAATACCCTCATTTTTGTAGGCCTTTTTTAACCGGAAATGATTCAAGTATTTTATTGCAACACTAAAATATTTTAAAAGGGCAAAAAAGAATAATAATAATGTAACTTAAGTCAGACATTTGAATGAAACTTGAAAAGTGAGTTTTAAGGTAAATACATAGCTAAGTGCAATGTTGGCTGGATCAGGATAATTCTTTTAAATGATACAAGTAATGTTATAAGTCAAACAGTCATATTTTAATTTATCCGAGACATTTTTCATACAAAATGGCTTATAATAATTACGATATAGGTACCTACTTTTATAGTATACTGATGTTGCCAGCCTAAGTTTTATATATCTAATAAAAATATTTACATGCAAAACTGGCGAGGAGTCTTATATTATTTTCAAATAAATTACAAATTATAAAACACATTAATTATTGTCAAACATTAATATCAAAGCTTGCTGGACTCGACTAACACGCTTTTATATTTATTTTATTAACTTATCTGTGTGTGTATGTAACCGACTTCCATTAGACTCGATTTTCACAAACTTCAAATGGGCAGATTCAATTCAAAATAATTTAATGAGTTTATTCGAGTAGGACCGCCAGGATATATTTTTAACTACATTTTATATTTTTGTAAATAACGTTTAAAAAATTGAAAAGAACCACTACGCCTAATGCATACAACAAAATTTGGTTTTGATGTATTCTCATTAAAAGCTTTAATTACATAAAACATATATACATATACAAAAGTGTTACTGAATTCTAATCGAAATGTGAATGCCAACAGCAAAATTGCTTTTTGTCATAGGTACGTTAGAATTGTTTTTGTTTATAATATACTAACGGTCCGTCCCGGCTTCGCCCGTGGTACATATATAGCCAATAGCACTCAGGGATGATGTGGAAATCCAACGGTGAAAGATTTTCTTAAATCGAACCAGTAATTCCTGACATTAGCGTGTTCGAATAAACTCGTCGGTTTTATATTATAGAGAAGGTCAAGAAGCGTCGAGATGTATCGTAATAGCATAACGCAAGCTTTTTTTTCTATTTTTCTTGCATAATATTTATAAATAGCATATAATTTCATTGTGTGGTACCTGAGGCTGGTGATAGAAGCAAAAAGGGAAAAAATGAAACATAAAAAATGAAACACAAAAAAATTAAATGTCTAGTTTTAGGATTGAAACCCCCCCCTCCCAACTTGCTGATCGCTTCAAAATAAAGATATATAATAACCATGAATGTGCTAGCGAATATAGCATATCCTTATCTTAAAGCTGATAAACTTGAATGCAAATTGTGAAAAAGTGTGAAAATATTGAAAAAACACAATATTGTTAATAAATATTTATCATAAAATGTTACTACTAAAAATTTAAGAAATAAAGTGAGGCACCACAGAAACGTCAATAGATCTACAATTTCTATTGCTTGTATATTTTCATACATATTTACTCATGTCACAAATAATTTTATTTTATGGGCTGTAATTCCTCTCATTTAAAGGTAGGAACATAAAACTGAACCAAAGGGCTTTAATACTGAACTTATATTTAATAATAAACCTTTATTATACCTATAACACAGGGACAATAATTTACAAAAAAATATTCAAAATTGGTCTACACTTGGCCACAGATAATATTTATTTAAATAAAATATACTACACTTGACAGAGAAATCAGTGAGTGTATATAATATATAGTGTATATGTATATGAATAAAATATACAGTGGATAAAAGAGCCTACTGCCATACTGTAACAAATTTACATCAATTTGTAGTCATACTGTTAAAATATGTCTTTAAAATACTTTATTTTTTTTAAGTATGGTATGACTGTTAAATAATTTAAATATGTTACCAGCCTTAGTTTATAACTTATAGAGTTTGTATGGTCACTCAAAAGCCATTTCACCCAAAAAATGAAGAAAAATTGCAAATGTTTATTTTGTTGACGAGTTCAGGGTTGTTGGAATTAATATCTAAATAGAGCTACAAATAAAGAAGATATTTTTCTACAAGAAGCAGAATAGGAGTAGCAGAACAAAGGCTATCTGTCTGTTTAAAATAACACAAAAATATATATGAATAATTTGTTATGAAAGTCGCAATGCAAATAATTTTCAGTATCAGGTCAAGTTTAACTAGAAATAAATCTTCATTTAGTTACTTAATGAGGCACTTATATAACAATAGACATTATATACACTTTATTTTCTTTAAACAACATATCAAAAGCTGTCAGCACAAAATAATATCGTAATAAAGTCTGTCAAATCAGTTATAATTTTTATATCTAATTGCCACTTATAATCACTTTGTCACTAGTTAAAAATCTGGACAAGTCCATCTTAATCGAGACATTATGGTCATTTGCACAGTTGATTGATTAACAATGTTCAACACGTCGACCACTTGTCTGTTGGGTTAATTACACTATCTGTCCCATTTCGATGACGTTTTTCATCACCATTTCAGTTTCAATCATCGTTATTGTCCCCTCCATGTTACAGTTTCAGTCACACAGTCTTGCCAAGCACTTTGTCACTTCTTTTACACTTAGTTGTCACTTTATCACTATACACTAAGTCACAGTTGAGTATTTTCGTGCGCAGGCACAGTGGCAGCAAGTTTGTCAAGCGGTGTTCTTCACGAGAACCTCGGTGGCCATCAGCAGCATGCGGAACTGCCTTGTGAGTTCGTGTCCAGGGTTTGTCTGCAGGAAAGCCAGAATTTGCTTCTGCAGCTCACGGATGACTGTGGGCAGGTGCTCTCGAGTTACTGGGTTTGTTGTGTCCAGGTTCATGATCGCTTCTTCCAAGTATCTGTAAAAGACGAATCTTATCAATTTATGGCAATCGATGGTAATGTGGAAGTCGCGCACGCTACTGTGTTTCGTCCATTGAGTCGTCCTTCTCGGTTCATACCATCCCACTATGAGGAGTTGACAACACTTTTGTCTCTGCAAATGGCGTTGGCATGTGCATGCACGCCCTCCCCCTCCCCTCCTCCCGCGCACTCACCGCTGCTTGAGGTGCGTGTCGCGCGCCATGTCGGCGGCGAGCTGCTGCACGAGCGAGAGCAGCACGTGCTGCTTGAGGCGGCAGGGCGGGCCGAAGACGCGCGCGGGCTCGGCGCCGCGGCACGCGCCCACCACCAGCCCCAGGTCGGCGGCCGACAGCGCCAGCTGGAACGCGCCGTTCACGTCGCCGCTCATTATCAGCGACTGGATCTGGCTCGCCTGCATCTGCGAGCCCGGTGGGACGGTTAGAATACGCTTTTGTGTGAACGCGGCTTACTTTAATTTTTAAAGAATGAAAAAAAACCAATCAAAAGTCGTGAATCGAACCCCTGAAAGATTATTTTTATGATAAGAATATTTCATCCATGGAACGCAGCCATTGTCGAATATAAAATTCAAGTTTTGTAGCATTAAAATTACTGATAAATAAAAAAAGGAACAAACAAATTGGGCACATTTGACCGAAAAATAGAATAGGCTAATAAGGCAGCTCCTAAACCTGCATCAATTTTTATTTTTAATATTTCAATTATAATGTATTTTAATGTTACATAACTTAAAATACAAATTCAACAAATGCCACATTCCATCGTTGCAATGTTACAATCATTGAAACAATATTTTACATTGATTGAGATGGTTGCTCAATAGATGGGGTAGTGGGATGAGTCTACAGTAGAATCCAGATTTCTAAACAAATTTAACACAACATACAAACTAACAAATTTTGAAATAAAATTATCATTTATATCGACAATATACATAGCAACATTTTATCTAATAAACACAATTTTAAATTGTCAGTTAAGTGTTTATAAACGATACTTTTTAATAAATTTAAACTATTTCATCAAAATGCAAACATGAGATTAAAGACTATTGCTAAAAACTTCTACAATACAGTTCTGTCAAAATATATGTATAAAATAATATATGTATGTGTATTATACTCTTAGTAAATATGGCAAGGACTCTTGGACACAGTTCCTGGGCATGTTTCGGGAGCTTTTCTGAAAGTGGTGTAGGAGATTTATAATCTAGTATTTTTTATTGCACATTATGCTATATTTTGTAAGGTTTTATGATTAAAACAATTCAACATATTATATACTACTAAATTGTATCTTCGTTGCATTAAAATAGAAGTCATAATTGGATAGTTTCGAGTTTTTGGTAATTATAAATTATAATAAAACCTCATAGAAATATTAGATACATTAGTATATGAGAAGTAGTGCAAAAAAAGACAGAAATATATATATTTATATAATATATTGTGTCAATTATTACCCGGTTATTGTGAATAAATAATTGATAAAAAAATCTCCTAATAATTTAATTTCTGTAATTGCAAAACATTCATCTATACCAATATTATATAGCTGAAGAAGTATTTTGTTTGTTTGTTTGTTTAAACGCACAAATCGAAGAAACTACTGGTCCGATTTGAAAAATTCTTTCAGTTTTAGATAGCCCATTAGATTGAGGAAGGCTTCAGGCTATATGTATATATGTACATATAAAAATTTTCATAGTTTTTTTACAAAAAACAAAAAAAAAATGGCCATAAGTAAAGTCAATTTTCTTTATATAGAATTTTACAATTACTCTGATTGTACTATACACATAAATAACGCACCTGCCTATCGGCGAGCGAGAGCGAAGGCGTGGAGGGCGAGTGCGCGCGCGACGCCTGCGCGACGCTGCGCGCCTGCTCGCGCCACCAGCTCATCTCCTTCTCTAGCACGCTGCAAACGTACAGATTAATTATTTTATTTATGAATTCTAGTTAAATGGTGTGTCTCTTTAAACTTAGTAATGAAAACACTGTTAGCATTGGCTGACAGTTTTTTTTTTTTGTATCATAGCGTGCAATCGAGTTCGGTTGGTGCTGGTGGCCCCGGTATGACACAACAAAAAAAAAATAAGAAAAAACACGCCTGTGCGCCACGTCCTGCAGCTGCGCGGCGAAGTGGTGCGGGTGCAGCGGCGCGGCGCGCGCCAGCGCCTCCGCGTGCTGCTCCAGCGCCGCGCGCAGCGCCGCCGCCGCCGCCGCGCCGCCGCGCTCCGCCGCCGCGCGCGCCGCCGCCTCCGTGTTCGCCGCGACTGCGCCACAACAAACATCGCTTACTATTACTAACTATCGCTAATATTATACGGCTGAATATTTGTTTGTTTTCCTGAACACGCTAATCTCAGGTACTGCTGGTCCGATTTGCAAAATTATCTTAGCTCATTTATTGAGAAATGCTATAGGCTATGTACGGCTATGAAGCCGGGTTGGACCGCTAATGCTCAGAAAAACGTGGGCGCAAACGTTACGCGAACGCTACAAAATATATAAAGGGCGTTACACGTACACTCCTTGGTGCCGGCCTGGAAGGCCTGGTTGACCTGGCGGAAGAGCTGCGCGTGCGCTTTGTCGAGCAGCGGCAGCGCGTGGTCCCGCAGCGCGTCGCGCAGCGCGGCGCGCGCCGCCTCGCCCGCCGCGCCCGCCACCAGCTCCGCCACCGCCTGCGCACAAACACGTTTTCATGCATTACACGTATATTGCTATAGTAAGCGACAACCGATAGATTGAATACAAAAATTATAATCATCATCAGCATCATCAACCCGCATTTGAACATGATCACCGGTCTTGTATAAAATAAAATATGATTTGAATAGAAGATAATTCGGTCAAAGGTTGAATATAAGCGGAACAAAGGTAAGTGGGGAATAATGCAGGTCTTTGTTAATGTGTGTTATTGGTCTTTACATGAATTCAACCCAGACTGAGTACACTCAGTACTCAGTGTACTCATTTTCTGTGCTATTTATTTATTAATTTATTTAATTTTAATTAATGTTACCTTGCTATTAGCCAGCTTGTCGATGTTAGTCCGCAGTATCTGATCAGTGGAAGCCAGCTTGGCGGCGATGTCGCGCTGTATGTTGGCAGAGAGCTGCTCCAGCGTGCGCGTGGCGCCGAGCCCCGCCGCTTGCGCCGCGCTGATGCCAGCCGATTCGCCGATGCGGGCTATTCGCTCCCACCTATACGACGATTTATTAGACATTTTTAATTTAGACATTTTATGAATTTTTTTTTATTTTTTTATTTTTATTTTATTTTATACATGCCCCCAACTATGGGTAAAGCTGTGTTAAAAAAATAATATCACTGAATTAACGTCAAGTTTTTATGCAATCATCAATGACAGAGTAATAATATGTCGGATATGGAATCATGCTGATAGAGAAAATAATAAAATCTGTTTAAACACGATTGATTTCGAATATAAAGAAAAAATAAAGAACACATTAAACATACGTATATACCCGCATAATAAGACCCATAAGTTAAAAAATAAATAAATAAATAAAACTTTTATTTGCCAGAAAACATGATGTACATTATTATTACTTTAAAGATATTACTGAGTAGTGAGCTATATTTAATTTTTTAGTACGCTACGTGTAAAATGTAAAATTGTTTATTATTTATGCACCGTTGACTACAGTTTCTTGTCGGCTCTTACATATAAAAACATTTCAAACATACATGCATTTCGAACCAGTAGTAAATATAATAATGCTTTTTTAAATGTGATTTCAAAGAAAGTCAAGGTGAATAAAAAAAATTTGTTTTAGACATATAGCAAAAAACAAGAATAATAACTTGGGGTTGATATTTTTATGCGCCGATTTCGACTTGACTTTTTTATTAACTTGAGTAAGTATTTTAAAATTGTGTGTAAACATAAAAACGATTCGATTAATTCGAAATGGTTAATGACAATAATTTAATTAATAATTTGAATTGTCAATTATTTATAAGCATTAAATTAGAGAGCGTGATGTCGGATAAAAGAAGCAAGTTGTCACCCGTTAGCGAAGGCGGCGTCGAGCGAGGCGCTGGCGCGCTGCGCGTGCTCGTGCAGCGCGCGCTCCAGCTGCTCGCGCGCGCCGCGCGCCTCGCCGCGCGCCTGCCGCGCCTCGCGCGCGCTCGCCGCCACCGCCTCTGCGCACACACGCGCGCACGTTACGCCCGCACACACGCGTGCGCGTGCGCCCCCCCCCCCACCACCACACGCTCACACGCGCACGCAGGCAAGCACACATCTCTCACGAGATCTGGCGTGCCTACACAGCCACCGTTTCAATGACACCACATACTCTTTCATATAAGGGGCGACACACGTACACACCCACACGCAGGTGCACACACGCACATACATACACTCACGCACACACACAATAATCCCTTTATATTACCGTAAATTACTAAACATCATATGCAAAATTAACATCACATCAATATAATGTATATTCGCGCGAAGAAAGTGAAAGTGTGCTCTGGGCACACTTTACATTCAATATATCAATTCTTAAAGTACAAAGTACAAACATAATATTATCTTATCATATTTTAAGCTTTGGATTCAATTTAACGAAGTAAACAAGTGTTAAATTTTTTTTTCACAAATTACTTATCAACGATAAGCACACCCGGCGAAAACTGGTCACATTTCACCATATCCCCATCGTACCTGTTAGTTTGTCGATCTTCTGCTCCAGCAGTTCTAGTTTCGCCCGAGTGACGTCATCAACCGCGACGGGCGGCGCCGGGAGTGGCTGGCTTGTCTTGTCGTTAGAAGCTTTCCTTTGATTCGCCTCTGTGATCTGAGCCAGCGATATTTGGGGCCATGATACGTCGCTATCTGAAAGAGAATCAGATCAACATATTTCCCTAGCTTTTGCCCGCGGCTTCGCACACGTTATATTCGGAGTAGTTTAATAGATGTTATTATACATATAAACTTTCCTCTTAAATCACTCTATCTATGAAAAAAAATCCCATCAAAATCCGTTGTGTCGTTTTAAAGATCTAAGCAAACATACATACATAGGGAGAGACACGGGAAGCAATTTATATATGAAGTGCTATATATTATGTATTGATTCTAAATAGCGTACTTTGAACTATAAACCAAAGCACACACTGACGCTTATTTTGATTCTATGTTATGGTAAAAATGAAAAAAGTGAAGTTCTCTCTGAATTTCTAAAGAAATATTTAAGTTACATTAAATGTTCAACCAGATGGCGTTGTTCAAAATTTGAAAAATCTCGAAATTTTATTTTTAGTTTTATAGCATTGAAATGCTTTTTATAAATGAGTAATTTTTTGAAAGAATAGAAAAAATTCGATCACGGGGCGGGATTCGAACCCGCGTTTCTTGCCTAACCGTAGCAACGCCTAGCTTCTCGGCCACCCGTGATCCCGCCACAGTAATCGAATTTTTTTCTACTCTTACGGTTTCATGTGCCTTCATCAATCACGTTTAAATTCCGTTAAAAAGTATTTAATACAAGAGAATAGTAAGCGAAGTTGCTCACTGGAGTGCTGCAGTTTGGCGGGCGGGGGCGGTTTCTCGGGCGACACGTACAGGTCCGCGGGGAAGGCCGCCTCGCCCTCCCCGGGGGACGGCTGCGACTCCTCTTCGTCTTCCTCCTGTGGACGGAGGCAAATAGAAAAATGATGAAACTAAATATTTAAACCGTGTTAAGATTGTGAGATTGGGAAGATTTCAAATAAAAGAGAATCATCAAAATCGATTCACCCAGTAAATAGTTGAGGTAACAAACACATAAATTACAGTGGAATTTACCTCCTCTTTCTTATTTGAAGTCGGTTGAAAATGGAAAAAGTTTTTATTAAAACTTTCCTGTCTGTTCGTCTGTCACCAGGCGTATCTCACAGAGAGATATATATACAACTATGACGCACTAAATTCTTAAAACGATATTCCTAAAACCCCATATTTTTTTTTTTTTTTTTATAATCGATAGGCAGACGTTTGACCACAATCCCACCTGATGGGAAGTGGAGATGTGGTCTACGTGGGTGCACGTCTACTTAGAAGGTGCCTATTCACCCTGGTTTTGAAGAGCTCCACTCCATATGAACCGACCTTATAGTAGTCATTGTGCGACATAATCTGCTGCACTTCTCTGCTGGGCGACGAGCCGCCCGACACCTGCTTGACCGACCCCTCGCTCACCAGCACCTCCTCGTCGCACTCTATGCAAAAAACAAACGACAACAAAGGCAAAAGGCAGCATTTTTCAATCAAAAAAAGAATCATCAAAATCGGTTTAGTAAGTAAAAGTTATAAGATAAAAAAAAAATTAGTCAAATTAAGAACCTCCTCCTTTATTTGACGACAGTTAAAGATCCATATATCTACCACATGATAAATATATTGGCATTTCATATAATTCACAACAGTAGAAAGGGACAATAATATAATGTATAAAATAACTCTTACCAGCAGCGAGCAGGGTGTTTCCGTTCTCTTGTGCTGTCACAACCACTTCCTCTTCATCGCGCTTGCCTGGTGAACTGAAACATATATAAAATATATATATATATATATATATACCTAGTCTTGCCATAAATATTGTAATAAAGAAAAAAGAAAATTGTTAACTGCA
>NC_052102.1:10632367-10679008 GCF_012273895.1 Zerene cesonia
TCGAAATTCAAATGTAATATTTTTTTATAATTAAGTGTAACAGTATTTATGGCCAGACTAAGTATATATTTTTTTTTTTCAATATCACTGTTGTCAGAAATTTCAGGACGTACCAAAAACGCCTTAAAAGGAAACTTATTGGAAGACTCGCTCTACATGTCCTACTTTGCCAGGCAAAGCATCCGCTTATAGCGAAAAATTCACAAACTTTAAAAATGTATAGGGAGACTAGATTGCTAATATGTAAACCATTGACGTAGGCTATTCGCATCAATGTTATGAAATAGAATATTCATGTTAAATATTAAAATTTTCAAAAAAATGTTACTAACATACTTTTTACTCGGATTTAAACATTTTTAACTAAATAAATAACAAATTAAAAACTTTATCAACTCCACTACAATTAAATAAGAAAAAATTCATTCCGTATGTAAAACGGCTATCATGCAATATCGAATACATTGAAAGGTATATTGAAGCGAAGCGAAAACCAATTAGTAAGCTAATTTAATACCTAAAAGCGTCTGGTGTCATCAGATTCAACTGCGGCATGCTGCTGGGAGACTCTGGCCGAGGGTTGATCAGGCTATTCGGCTGCGGCTGTGAATGCAATGCAGTAATTATATTATTTACTAGCATTTCACTCCGGCTTCGCCCGTGGTACATATATTGGCTATGTCACTCAGTGGAGGTGCAGTTTCAATTTTTCGGTCCAGTGGTTTTTGCGTGAAAACGTTCCAAACATACAAACGTTTCCTCTGTATCTGTATAATATTAGTGTAGATTATTGATTAATAAGTTTTTTCTAAGAGTCAATCCTATTAAAGTGACAGTAGACATGTGTTTTTGTTTAAGCTATCTATGTAAAATGTCTGCATTCTTTGTCGGAAATATTTAAGTGAATAAATGAATAAAAAAAAGAGCTCGAATGATCGAGACTCTAATTTATCTTAAAAATGTAATTATTCTTAGTATAAGTAAATAATTATCAAAGACAGAGCCTACAATGATAAAGGCCCTATATAATAAAAAAAAAGTGTTCGAATGATCTATTATATTATCCACCCACCTGCGCCCGCATCAGCAGGTTCTTCAGCTGCTGCGTCTGCTGCTGCAGAATGTTGGCCGGCATCTCGTCCTCCGCCGGCTCCTCCAGCGTGAGACTCTCCGCGTCCGCGTCTAGCTGCAGCATATCTGTGTGCGAAAAGTCCCGTATGGCTCCTCCATTCGTGTTCAACCGACATGTTGCGGAGTTGCTGGCAACACTGTGTGTTGCTGAGTTGATGACGCGTGTTGATATGTTAATGAGGGATGAGAGATCAGATTTGAACAAGGATTCCAGCATAATATAACTTTTATGAGTATTGGATTTGTCTTCGCATTGATTAGGTGAAGTCAATTGTTAAAAGTTTGAAAAAAAAAATCTGATTGGAACCGGAGAGAGTATCTCCTACTGTATATGTTAGTATAACTTTTATGTAAATATAATGTGGACAAAACACATTCATAGTCTCTATGGGTTACAATGTGTGTCTATGAGTGTGTATGCGCGCGTGCGTGTGTAAGTGAGCGTGTATGTGTGTGTGTGTGTGTGTTTGCGCGCGTGCGCGTACGTGTGCGTGTGTGTGCGTGTGCGTGTGCGTGTGCGTGTGCGCGTGTTACCGTGCGAGAGGTGCGCGGCGGCGCGGTGCGTGTAGAGCAGGTCGGCCTCCTGCAGGCCCTTCGGCTGCACGAGGTACAGCCGCAGGCGGGTGCGCTTCGCGCCCGCGCCCACATCCGCGCACGTCATCTCGTTGTCCTGGTTAACATTTTTATTAAGTTTACGGGGTGTCTACGATACGGTGTAATTTAATCAATAAGAAAATTTAAATTAGACTATTTTTTTAATCCATGTGGTTGTTTACGTTCATTTCTAATAAGTAAGTAAAAAAAATCACAAGTCATAGTATACTGGTACGATTTAACAAAAGCAAAACAGAAATTGTTTTCATCATTCGACATTGCTATAATATTTGAAGTTGCTATATTATAAAACAGTTTAATCAGTACAACACAAATTAAATATGTACATATTACAAAATATTCAAAAGTCAAAAATACCAGTGCAGTCACTTACATGTAAGTCAAAGTGAGTCGGCGAGTCGTCAGCGGCGGAGCCGTTCCTGTGGAACGGGTCTTCGCACCGCGACTCGCATTTCACCTGCTGTTCCTCTGAAGGTCAAACGCAACATAATTCATAAATAACTGAACGGTAAAACACGACTATTTCGCAAATTGCATTTGTTATTGCTATGGTAAATAACCCCCCCTCCTTCCTCCTTTTCTTTATTTACGGCTGCTATTTTTTTAAACTTTGTATTAAATTATTAGTGAGACAAGTGATCATTAATTCAATCAAATTCAATCAAAAACGTTATATAAAATATGGTTGTTAGCAGTCTTACATACCCTATACAACTTTCATAAAACATCCGCAAATAACCCAAATTTCCGACATCCAACATAACCACTCACCGGCATCCACAATGCAGAACCCGAGCACTTGATACGGCAGCAGGAACTCGGCCACGCTGCGACAGTACGCGGCAGTGTCCCCCCCGTCCCTCGCCATGTTCAGCACATACAGGCTCCTCGCCTTGAAGTCCGACAGCAGCAGGTAGTTCGCGCTCACGTCCAGCTGGGCCTTCATGCCGAGGGCCGGCTCGGCGCCCAGGGGGGGCGTGAAGGTGATGCTCTGGAGGCAGGTCCACGACTTGCAGGACCAGATCTTTATGTTGGTGTTGTTGTCCGCGCCGGTCACCGCAAATTTCCAGAATTGGACGCTGGAAGGAGAGCGTGTAATATAAGATTGGATTGGGAACGTTGTCGCAATAGGGGGAGCGATCACACAATATGGAGCCAGAGGCCTGTTTCCTTGTCCTCAACCACCCAGTCCATTTCTTCTTTACAGTCGCCAATCCTTCCATTATCCCTTTCCCCTCAAATGTGGGTAGCAGATTCGCAGAGGCACTACCTCTGCGAATGTTAATGGACAGTGGTGATTACTTATCATCAGGCGAACCACCAGCTCAGTTGCCCGCTTATGGCATGAAAAAATTGGTGAAATTTCACCTTGATAGAGCATAATTGTATGCATTTAACATCTTTTTTCACTGAACAACGTTTTGAAATTTTTCGCATGAAGTTACTTAGTTTGGGTAAATCAGACATATAAATTCATAGTTGTACCATGTTGTACAAGATAGTTTACATGGTTCATGGTTTGTTAAAAATATCTTAAACTAATCTCATCCTACTATATATGTAATATTATATAAATAATATTAGCATATATATTATATACAGATAATATAAATGCGAAAGTTTGTAAGGATGTGTGTGTGTGTTTGTTGCTCTTTCACGCAAAAACTAATGAACCGATTGCAATGAAATTTGGTACGTAGACAGCTGGACAACTGGAATAACATATAGGCAACTTTTTATCCTGATATTCCCACGGGATACGGACTTTCGCGGGTGAAACCGCGAGGCGCAGCTAGTTATTAATAAGTTTTAGGAGAAATACTCACTCAGCATTATAATTCTTGTGGTTATCCAAAAAGAAGAGACACGTGAGTGGCTTGCCCTCGTGCGGCTGCCACTTGTGCAGGCAGCGGGGACTCGTTGAACTGTTTATGTATACCTGTGAATTTATTGAACAAAAATTATAAAAATATTTGGATAAGGGATAGAAAAATGGGGGACACTTTTGGGCTAATGCGTTGTTGCCTGGTGGGGCTCTGAAAATCATCGTTATGCTGACCATATCGGTATAACAGATGCTGAGTGGCCTCCCCTTTTAGGTCGCCACACAAATATGCGTAAATGTTTTAGTTTTAATTTTGTTTTTCATTTTATTTTTGTTTTATTTATTTTAATTTGATTTTATGGCAATATTTATACTACACACATACTTATAAAAACAATTTCATTTATAATCGTTATGTGTGCTTAAAACTTAAACTACGTATAATATATCAATAGATGTAAGACGCATACCTGCGCAAACATGACGTATCCATCGTCCGCGGCGGTCGCGAGCGCAGTGCCGTCGGGCGAGAAGGCGGCGGCGCGCAGCGGGGCGGCGTGCGAGCCGGCCGCGCGCCCCGCGCCCCGCGCCAGCGCCGCCGCCGCGCCCACCGCCGGCCCCGCGCCCACCGCCGGCCCCGCGCCCCCCGCGCCGCCCGCGCCGCCCGCGCCGCCCGCCAGCGCGCACACCTCGCGCACGTTCCACATGCGTGCTATGCGTCGAAATCATTCATTAATTATTTAATTATTTGTTGTGTAACTTGGAGAAAAAAAAATCGGCGAATGGCGCGGTTTGGAATCCCAACAGATGGTCGAAATATTTCTATTCTTTAAAAATTTTTCTATATTGGTTAGATTGATTTTCACCTCCACCTTGATATTATATATGCACAATGTATCCTGATGCGTATAAAATATCCAGATATATTACAAAAAGTCAAAATTAAACCTCCTAACTTTCGACAAAATTAAACCTCCTTCAAATTGTCAGGGAGAGACCATATAGATGTGCAAACTATCAAATAATAAAAAATTGGTTTACTCTGTAAAAAGTTATGAGGTAACAAACACAAAAAAATACAATCAAATAGTTAACCTCCTTCCTTTTTTTTGTTATCGGTTATAAAGGTAGGGGTGATAGTTTATTTGAAGAGTTTCATACATTAGTGTCAATATAAATGTAAAGTCACAGTAACATAAAAGCTGAAGTAATAACTGAATCAATCAAATGTTCACACTTGCAATTTATTACTAAGACGAAGACTAAGAGTATATGTTAGGTAATTATTTAATCCTGACGATCCTGATCAAGATCATAAAATACACTCATGAATTTATTGTATCAATCCTTGATAAATGTACAACGTTTGAAATAAATCTGTCTGCTTAAAGTTGATAAAAATCAAGTCTAAAGAGTTGGTTACATACAGGTGAAACTTACAAGAGCATTTTAAAAATACTCACCAACATTAGAATGTGTGGTGAGCAACATTCTAGCCACATCATCATCTGTAGAGTCATCATCTTCATCAGGTATGTAGGGGCACCAAGCCAGTAGGTGAGCTGAACCTCCCATGCCAGTATCTTCTTGAATCTCCACCATCAGTGTACATCTGAAAATACAATATTTTTTTTTAAATTCAATATTGTTTTTATGATTATATTTCTTCAATAACATAATTCAAAACTACAAAACTATAAGTTGACATTGGGTAGGTTTTTATTATATATATCATAAGCATTTTTAAAACTATGCAACACGTTATGATGGGGATATTAGGGGGGAGTTTAATAGATAGAGTGATTCAAGCGGAAGGTCTGTATGTATAACAACACCTATCAAACTACTCCGAATATAACTCCTGCGAAGACACGGGAAAAAGGTAGTACTAAATAAAAAACAACCCTTTTATATTCATATTATCTATGATAAATTGTTTACCTTAGTCTATTGTCTATCAATTCAATTTCATGGACGTAAATGTAACCCAGTTCATCTATACAAGCTAGAAGCACTTGATTCTGTATGAAGGCAAATGCTAAATCTTGTACCTGAAATAAAATGTTGCATATAAACTTTTTGGTCTTTCACATTTGACAATTGAAATAAAAAAGAATAATAATTTGCTGGCCTCACAAAATCAAAAAAAGAGATACAACAAATATTTATTTAAATTACAGATTAAACGAATATCATCAACAAATCGTTACTAATAATAGGAGGCTGTAAAGGTTTTTTGTTTGAAAACACTAATCTCAGGATTTTCTGGTTACAATTCAAAAATTATTCCAGAATAAACCTAAATTGGTAAATATGTATGATGTAAGTGAAACCAATAGGTGTATAATAAATATGTGTAGAGCATAGGGAACAACAAATAGACAGACAGAATGATAAAACTTGAAAGTTAAATAAGCTAGCATTTAAACAAGTGGAAAGCAAAATAAAAACACACAAATTGATTTGATGAAAACATGTCAAGAATTTTTATATGAAAACCAATTATATCTGACACCATTTATTTATAGTTCTATATAGATCTTGTGCCAAAATTACTATTTGTTCTTAACAGACTTAAAAAAAACAGGCAGTTCTCAATTCAATTGAATGTTTTTTACTGACAAACTGGGTGGACCTGGATGATGGATTTTGAACATACTTTTATTATTCCAAAGCTGGTTTAGTTATTTTGTTAAAAATTATTATGTCAGTTAATATAATCCTTTACCTC
Organism: Zerene cesonia; assembly: GCF_012273895.1. NCBI lineage: Eukaryota > Metazoa > Arthropoda > Insecta > Lepidoptera > Pieridae > Zerene > Zerene cesonia. The sequence continues at coordinate 10,638,670 of NC_052102.1, forward strand.
TCCTTTCATGCCTTTGATGAGTGATCTCTCATTCACACCTGGCTCCAAATACACCACTCTAACCATACCATCCACAGAACTTGGTGCTGTAATGTATAAATCTCAGATTATTAATAAATTCAGTGTATGAATATAAAAAAAAAAAACAATAAATCTGGTTAATGCTCAATATAGATAAATAAAAATTAATTTAGTGATAACAGATTCATAATTAAAGTAAAACTATGGATCTTATTGATTGTAAATAAGATGATTAATACTTTTGTATTATTAGTAAAGCTGTATTATTTTATTTCATTATTTTTTTTATTTAACATAGATCACATGGCAATATCATAAATTGTGTTACACACATCCCATACACTCACCCTTAATACAGTAAGCCAAATATTTTCCACTGTTGTGTACATCTATCAACCGGCCAGGGTAAAATTTAGCCTCCCAATTGTAATCTACGAGATTCGTCAGTTTTACTTTGGAACTACCATGATTATGGTTACCGATATTTGACGTCACCACAACATCAGTGGCGAACACCTCCGCACTGCACGTATCATCTTCCTCGGAAAACGATCTGTGTGTTTTAGGAGAGTGAAATTACAAATTATTACTCAACTTGTCAAAAAGACAGCAGGTTATAGTTGAAACGAATTTATGAATTGCATTTTAGTTATAAAAAATCCGTGATTATAACAAAGGTTTCATTTGAAATTGAAATCGCATTTCGAATTACTTGTTTTGTGACCATCATCAATGAAAATAAAACTAAAATTGATATCTTACATAGTTTGGGTCGTGTCAGAAAGTTTAGGAAGCATTGTTGTAGGTTGCATTTTTCTCCTAATACTCCACTCGCAACATTAATAATTATATAAACTATAAAAGTGATCGTATTACAGTATTATCTGCAAAACTTAAAGTTAACAAGGCAAATGAATTTAATTTGCAAAGCCGACACAGTCTACAATCACAACTCACAGACTCACAAGTCAGACATGTCATTAATGACAGTAAATCAGAATTTTTTTAAATAAGCCATTTCGACAGATTAAAAATAAGTTAAGTAATAAGTTAATAAGTTGTGTGTACTCGAAAGTATAAATGTACATTCATAGCAGTTACAAATGTTACTACCACTTATATTTAAATCATACATAAACTCACAAAGAACACATAAAGCCTTAGTCGAACATATTGTTTTTACAATCTTAATTCTCTATCAAAAGTGAGCCTTTGCAAAATTTGCTTAAAAAAAGGAGTAAATGACCGCGTCTGACGTGTGTTTGACAGCTGACACAGCAGTGCCAAGGCGATTGATTTTTTCGAAGATGGTAAGTTGAGTTAAAAATGTAAATAAAATTAATTTTAAGGCTGAAATGTACATCCATCGAACTTATCTTTCTGTTTTAGTCCTTCGCCAACAAGATTTCTATGTTATGGGCCCGCCCAGGGGCCGACAATGTCCAAAAAGATGATGTTCCTTGGACACTGCGTTACGCTGGTCGGGGGTTGGGAACAATTGGCAGCTTCAGTACGTATTTTATTTATATTTATATAACGAAATGAGTGAATGCTAAACAATGCAATAAGTGCATCGTTATGACGATGTGAATGTTTCATTTTATTTACTTTCTTTATCTTATCAGTTTAGTATTCAAACCTGACTATTTTTAATATTATCGGGACTGCTTCTTTAAAAATTTAAAAATTATGTTATTTACATACTATTTCTTTTCATAATATTACAATTCATTTGGTTACTAAGTACAAGAACAATCTAGAATGTTTCCATACTTCTAACATATGTTTCAACTAACGGGTTAATTATACTCTTAGTATAGTGTTTAATTAATTTATGATATATTTATGTATCTCATCATAATGCTTTCTGAATGATATAATATATTACTCTAATTAAGTGTGTAAATATGAATTGTGACATTTTGTTATTATAAAGTACAATAGACTGAGAGTAGGTGTAAAAAAAACGATTCGTAAATAGAGACATTGAGGCATATTAATCAAACTAATCACATTAGTAAAATCCATTTAAATATCATTCAAGTGTAAGAAATCACAAATTGTATTATAAACATTCCTTATACAAGAACTATCTTTAACCTATAGCTTTACTCTCTCATTGCTATGTAAAAAAAACTATCCTGAGTACTATAACTACGGGCTACATAGTGTGTGTGTTGTTTACCATCAGGCATATAAAACTGAACCGAAAACATAAAAAAAAACCCTGCTACAAATTTGAACTTTATTTCTTGCACACTTGTCTAGGCTTGAACTTGCAGCAGAGTCTAATCATGAAAGTTTGTAGGTATGAATGTTTGTTACTTGTCACGGGAAATCAACTTATTATATCTACATGAAATTTGGTACAAAGATAGATTATAGTCTGAATTAGCACATAGGCACACATCTTTTGTTGCTTTGTGAGTGACGCCACGGCCACAGCTATTATGTTATAGTATAATTCAAATGTCCATGGAATAATGAACATTTATATATATTGCACAATAAATAATAATTAAATAATATTCTAGATATTACTTATATAATAAAAAGAAAAGATTTGTATGTAAGGAAGCAATGTATATTCCCCAAACACTGTGTGTGCATTACATATTATTGATCTTGGAATTATATAATTATTATGAGAACATTTAGAAAGTGAAACATACACATAAGCTTCAAGTGAAGTCAATAACTCAAAGCAGTATCATTTGTTTTAACTTATGAACTTATAAGAGTTATAACTAGGTTATAATATGGACTAATATAGATTAATTATTACAAAAAAATATAACTAATTTTACATTGATGATATTAGTAGGGATTATGAAAACTAAGTTATGAACTTACTGTTTAGTTCAATGATACTGTACAATGATTATTTAGAGCCATTGCCTGAAGTTGTCGTCTAAAGATAATAAGGACCCTTTGCAAGCTCTTCACAAAAGATAACCTGAGCCGTTTCAGTCTGAGATCCAGTTTGTTATCGAATTGCGAGAAGGTTATGTTTATTTTTTTAGCAGTAGTGGGTTTCCAATTATGTAACACTTATAAATTATTGACCTGATATCCCCCCCCCTATTATAGCCTATATAACTCGAAATCATGTGCATATCCAACTGTGAATGAGATAGAATTTTTGAAATAAGTTGCGTAGTTCCTGAGATTAGCGAGTTCAAAAAAACAAACTTTTCAGCTTTATATTATTTGTATGGATTTTCACGTAACTTAAGCAATCGATTGTCTAATTCCACTTATGCTCGAACTTGTTAGCATGTGGAAGTCGAGCACGCTTCGTCACGAATTGGGCCAGCTCGAACCGGGGGAGTACCACGCCCCCACAGAAAACCGGCATGAAATAGTAGCGGGCTAGTATGTTTCGTACGGTGAGTGGTGGAGACGGTGGTGCGTTTCCTTCTGCTCACCCTTGCCAGTCTATTCCTTCTTTCCAGTCGTCAATCTTTCCTTATCCCTTTCTCCTTAAAAGCGGGCAGCGCATTCGCAGAGACACTACCTTTGCGAATGTTCATGGGCGGTGGTGATAGCTTACCGTCAGGCGAACCACCAGCTCGGTTGCCCGCTTATGGCACAGAAAAAAATTGTTCCCAAAAAGAGATGCATAAGAAATGTAACTAAGCTATTGCATTATTTTCCAGTTGCAATAGTGCTGGGCCTAATAAACTGCACTGGCATCATTATTATGCAAGTGAGCTGTCTCATAGCAGGCGTCTGGCAGATGCTCGCTGGTTTCATAGTCATCGTGTGCGAGGCGCCCTGCTGTTGTTTCTTCATAGACTACGTGCAAGCGCTTTCGGATAAGATGGAGGGTCGGCCATATTGGAATAAGGCTGCTCTGTATATTGGGTGAGTTTTGATTCATTTTCACATTCACACTCAAATCAATTTAATCATTCTTTTATACTTCTTATAGAAACACTTCTCAATCGTCATAACATAGTTTTAACATTTACCACCTTTATTGTTTGTGTCTGACTTTAGTAATGATGGCTAGGATGGCTGGAAGGCGTCGGTCGTCTCTAACACAGGTTTATTCCTAGTTGAGGCGATAGTGGTGTTTGATTTGTGTTGAATCAATGTATTTTTGCTAAATAAACGATTTTTATTTATTTACCACCGGTTCGATAAGCAGTGTCTTTGGAGGAGAGCTTGTAAGAAACTCTGTTGTTGCCATTTTAAAATTCATTTAATAAACTGATTATCAATTGACGAAAAGTTATGTTGAGAATACTCGTATTGATAAAAGCAAATGATTTAAATCACTATTGATGCCCAAGGTAAATGTCATATATATCGCCCGTAAATGGCATGTTTTTTCGATTTAACTAATCTTTTAATTATAAACGGGTTTTTAATGTTACACAGATAGAAGTTTAATAAAATAGCACCCAATAAGAGGTAAAAAATAACCAGCAGTTATATATTTTATAAATTTCTTTAGACATGGCGATTATATTTATAGATATAGGTACATACTACCGTACAGCTCATAATTTTGATAAAATTTAAATTTGAGAAGCCTCGGCTACAATTCGTTATTTCGTTCGTACTAGCCAATCCCTTTCATGTAATACCTATATTTAGGGACTCATGAAAAATATTAAATACGACTTTTTGTTTTGACTGTCATCTTTAACCAATTTTCATCAAACATTACTTGGAACAACCGCAACGAAACTTACTTTCAAGTGAAAAAATACATCGTAATCGTTTCATCTGTTTGAGAATTACGATGCCACAGACAGACATGGACGTCAACTTTTTCCGTCCGGTGTTAAAAACAGAATCCATTGCTACTATTATTCATAAAACTAAATATATGAATTTAATTTTTACGTGAATTAAGAATAGTGTGTTATACAAATATTGTCATATGTAGTATAAAATAGATAAGATAAATGATGTGAATTAAAAAGCCCATTAGGTAAATGTTAATTTTAACCTTGAATGACGAATCAAGAACACTTATATACGAACTAGATTGTACGATGTGACTCATATTATGTCTGATTTGTGTTAAAATTTTATTTTATACGCCCCTGACTTTTCTCATGTTATATGAGATTTAATGTCCCACCTATGTTGTACATAAATTCGTACTTATAACCAAAAAGAAATTAAAAACATTATTCATACAATCATATACATATGTTCATATAATCCAAAGAGTATCCTGGACAGATATAAATACAGACAAAAATAAATTTATAATACTTAAAACACATAATTATTTTTAAATGTAGATATTTAAATTTTATTTATATTGATAGATGTATACAATATTAAATTTATTTTAATAGCTTTAATAAAAAAACGTAAATGGAAACATTAAAAAGTCGTTCACCATATGTGACGATACCACAATAAAATGGTTGATGTCTCCACTAGTGAATTTCAATTTATTTGCGTTGTTTTTATTGTACGGGGGCGCCAATTTATTATTTAAAGAGGGGAGGGGGTCGAGTAAAATCGGGGGGTCTTGGCAAATATCACGTAATTTGTCTGCCAAAAATAGGATATAATTTATTATTTAGTTCATGTAGTACTTGCCTAACTTTCATGTAGGTTTTCTTTGTTTAAGACTAGATGGCGTTGAAGGAAACGAATGTACATTAACTTTTTTTGTCATTCCGTTATTCCAGGTTATCATTGCCACCATTCTTTCTCTGTTTCCTGAGTCTCAGTACATGGTTCGGCAGCGGAATGATATTCGCCACTGGCATCGTCTATGGAATGATGGCGCTGGGCAGAAAGTGAGTAATACAATCAGCAATGTAGTTCTTGTGGCTTAGGTAATAAAGTTTATAATGGGTCGAATGCTCAATACAGTTACGGGTCATTTTAAATTGATTGTGTGTTAACTGTTTCTTTTAAAGATTCAAGTTAATATGGAATGAAAATTTACCAAGTGTGTCAAGCTTTGCTTTAATGTTGTTTATCTAAACCAACAATGAAAGTTTTATATAAAAAAATCTATGTTCGTCTAACTAATACTTACGACACACATGTGTTCTGTGTTATTTTTTATGTGTGTCATTTTTATTGTTGTTATTAATTATATCTAATAACTTAATATTGACATAAGTCGGGTAACAATATAATGGAGGCTGATCATTTTTGACTAATATATCCTGTTTTGGTCTTAACAATTACTTTTCTTTTCAAATATGATTTAGTTGAGCTACCAGTGAAACAAATTTCTTTTTTTTTTAAATTTGCGTACCGAAAACCGTAATAAGAACCCGATATGTTCTTTTGTAAAAGTTACGCTCGTCTACTTTATCACAAACTCAAACGTTAAAAAAGAAAAAAAAGCTCGCAAACACAGGGGCTAAAAATTGAAATTTAAATATCGAATTTTTATATTAATTAAAGTTAAAATATAAGTTAGTTACATGTAACAACTAAAACGCACTCATCGCGTCGCGATACGTTGCGCAATACCAAGTTATATAAAGAATGCCAAATTTTATAACGAATGTCCAGTTATATAACGAATGTCAAGTTATATAACGAATGGCAAGTTATATAAAGAACGCCAAGTTATATTGTTACCCGTGTGGTTGGCGGGGCTAACGTTGCGTGTGCGGGCGGGTAGGGGCTCGCGGGACGACATGGCCGCGATGGCGGGCGGCGCCACGCCCCCGGGCGCGTCGGCCGCGCAGGACCACAGCGTCACGCTCATGGAGGACCCTGACGTGTGGCGTCCTAACTAAGGCAATATAACTGATGGGGCACGGTGGAATGGAGATTTGCGAGCACCGAACGGTGGTGTACGATGCGATCCAAACGGGAATTGGACGTCTAATTCAAACTCGAAACATATATTTATTCAATTAGTCTTCTTGTAGAAGCACTTTTGAATCGTCATAACACAGTTTTAACGTTTGCCGTCGGTATAAAAATAATTGAGCTATTCTCAGTTGGATTGCATAGTACTCGATTTTTAAAAGAATAAAGAGATTAAAAATATAACAATCTTAGCTGGACGCTGGCTGTGCCTCGACTCCGTGTTTAATAATTAATGAATTATTGAGGCTTTCAATCAGACTACGTTTTTAAAAAAATCCGAATAATATCTCCATTCTACCTTTATTAATACAACCCCACTGCTATGCTTTGCACTATTTTTGTTTGGTTTTGTGTGATTTTGCTTTGCATGATTTATCTTTAATAACTGATTTTATATGTTAGACGGTTGAGTATATTATTTTTAGGTTATGTTCTTCTTTCTTATTTTCTTTGAGGCTATATCTTTTTTATTGCAAGTCAAAGCTACTAGCACATTGATATAGAATTTTATTTATTCGAAGGCACTTGCTAGATGTGTACCGTCGACCATATATTTTAGCCGTTTAAGCACTTTTCAGTTATGCTTCGCAATAAATAGACTTGGTTAACGGTTTACATTTATTATGGTGGTGCTTAGTTTAAATTAAATCTGTTACCTTTAGAGCGTCTGTTGAAGAAATGAGGACATCAGCGGCAACGTTAGAGGCCGGTGGTATCCAGCCGACGACTGCGCCGCGAGCGAACCTCGTCACCAACGAGCAACCATTCAGTTTCACAGGACCCCCTCTTAGCAATTGACCTGAAAATACATTAAAGTGACTTTATATGCGTCCTACATTGTAAAATCACTGCGTTACCTACAATAATAACACATAAGTCATTAACATATACAAGGAACAAATGTTGAACTTATATGGATCCTTGCGGTACACCAAAAATGATATAGACTTCGTGGTGAAATAACATCTTAATTTTTTTCCGTTTTAGTATCGTGTGCTCAAGTTAGTTTAGATTGTTAGTTTTCTGAAGCGTATATTTTTTTAAAGCGTTGACTTCATAAAATTACTGTATTGGATTATAGTTAATTGTGAAAGCAATCGTGGCTGGACATTAACAGATAAAGGCTATTATGCATTTAAGGTGTAGCATAAGCACTTTAAATATAAGTCTTGAATGGTTTGCGAGTGAATTTTTGTATGTTTGTCTCATCTATTCAAGTATAATGATTCCTCTATAGAAAATAGCACATTGCACTGGTGTTAAAATATAAAAGTATTTGAAGGCATACGTCAGTGCGAAGCCAAACAAAGCAACTTTTTTTCTTATACACATAGGAATTTATGACTATTTAATATGAAATGCGTAATTTTGACAAATATTTAGCAAATAATTAAAGCGAAAATTCTTATACGAAAATCAAGTCGACAATTCTCGGACCAATCTTCATCAACATCGCTCTGAAGTTATTGTTATCGCTTTATGAATGTCTAGTTAATAAATTCCTCGTAATGTTATTTCTAGACTTAACGATCTCTCACATTAAATAAGACTTATTTCAAATGGTACGAAAATACGTCAAAATTGAAGCGCGAAAAAGACTGCATCAACCGAAAGATTTGACATAAACGCTGGCTATAATATATTTGTCTCGCTTGCACGTTAATCATTATCGAGAGTAAGTGAGATAGAGCTATACCGGCCACCATTTCCAAATCGATTATTCAATGACTATACAATATAGGTCTTCTTACGTTGGTAAATTAACATCGCCTCATTATATGCGTTTACGAAGTACTTGATGACGTATATGAGAATTATATCACTTTGTTAAACGTTAACAAATGCCGTAGATAGATAAATTGTTATTCGTAGGTAATTATTTCATTTCCCATTAGATATTTCTTGTGATATGTTACAGCTTATGAGTGTTCGTACGTAGTTAATGTTCATGTTGAATTAGAACATATCTATCGTTATTTATGAATAAGTTGATTCGATAGATAAATATATAGCATCGATAGTAAAGATTACTACACACACACGATTCCAGTGATTAAAGCCCTCTAGATTAGTATACAAACCCACGACGTCTGATACAAAGGCCTTTGTTTAGATACTAAATAAATAAAGCGTCATTCTGTAGTCATTGCTACATATAAATAGTGTAAGATTTACGTGCGTGACCCTTTCGTACACCTCTTTATGTAAAATCTCCAATTTTTCTCTGTATTGTCCGATTGTGGTTTACTGTAATCTGATAAATCTATCCAGATTTGATATTTTATAATACAACAGGTGTTTTTTTTTTCAGGCTTTCGATAACATAAAAATCCAAACAATATCTCTTGATATTTAAGTCAAAAAAGTATACGGGTCGGGTGTTGTTTCGAGGCCCACGGTAAAATTTTAAATTATAAATAAAAAGTCGGCCCCTAGAATAAGATGAATGTAGGTTTAAACGATTTTATTTTATAGTACGTATTTATGTTAAACGAATTATTATAATGTTGTATACATTCCAAATTCAATTAGGGTCTCATTTATATACGTCCTTATTCAAATTTAATTATTTTTAAACGGTCGCCAAAACACTTAAACAGAAACACATGTCAATTTATGCTATCTGCTCTTGAATGTTCGAAATTCGAATTATACAGAATAAAATGTGATTTGAAATGTACCTTTGATGGCGTGATTGTCATTTTTTTGTAGCTGATTTGTCGTGCCATCGTCGTAAGTGGTGTAATTTTTTTGAACATTATTGTGTTTATTATTTTAAGCGGTAACATTAAATAATGCATTATTTAATGTCGAGGTCCATACTAATAAACTTTTATAACCTCAACCTTATTTTTTGTCTTTTTTCTGTCATGACTAACTGTGAGAATATGTCTAAGTATAATCAGTGAAATAATGCTATTAAAAAGTTTATTAGTGAAGGCAATACACATGGTTTAAATGTATTATTAATTATAACGGGAAAAATATGAACTATTTTAAAAACCATGGACATTTTTTGTTAATAATAAATTTAAGACGGTTATTGTAGACCCTAGGCTTATAATTCTATTTAATCATTTGCTCATCTTGATTGAATTTATTGAAATGTTTCGTTCTAAAACTTGTATCAGCATAATTTATGTCATGATAAAAATATGTTAATTAATAATCTATAATTATGCTTCCACAGATCACTACTTATGCTCCTATTTTATTATATGTTCAAATATGGCAACTTTTATTGTTTTCAACTTATGTTCTTCCATGTTCAATAACGATTTACTATTTTTTTACGTTGTAAGTGTAAATTATTCCCTTTTTAATTTGTATATAATTTTATGAATATAAAAGCACTAAGTATAGATTTTAGGACTTGTTAAGACTAGCGAAACTGATATTTGTCACAACAGTGTTACCAGTATGGCCTTTCAAAAGGAAATTTATGTCATTTACTGTTTCGCTGCCTATATATTATGCTTTGTTGGTATTAAGGTTTGTTCGAAAAATATCTCTTATAAATAAATAGTTATTGCTATGACAAGTATGAGGCAATTATGTAACAGATTTCGTAAAATATTATGTAAATAAATAGATAAATCTCGATTTGTGTTTCGTTTTGTATGTATAAAAATATTTAAATCATACGAGTGTCATTTGTAAGCTTTCGAGGACAAAAAGGAAATATATAAAAATCGATCGATTTAATTATTTATTTACATTTAAGAAATATAAATATTGATTCTTTTACTGAAGCTTTTTACATATCTTGATACAGTAAAATCAAATTATAAATTTTATTTACAAAAATAATTATCAAAGGAAATAGTATTATATAATAATGTACATAGAAATTAATATGAAATTTATTACAATTAAAGACTTTACTTCTATGGCAGATGGATAGCTCCAATAATTATATTACCTATGACATACCTAGTAAGAAATAGTATCCCTTGAATACAGTGTTTTATATTTTTTTAATAATGTAAAATGTTTACGGAGTCATGTAGTCATGTTAAAAAAAATGTATGAAGTATGCAACTATATTGCTACATCGAAAAAATGCAAATATTTTATAGCCTTTTTTTGTCTTTTATAGAAAAAGAGATCAGAATATAGATTCTGCAACACTCGGGAGTAACTTAGTAGCATGTAGTGGCACATTTCTCTAAAAAAACTTGTGTAATGTTTTTGATACAAAGCATGTTCAATGTTCATGTCAATCTAAAATTATAAATACAAATCAATCTGGCGGGAATCTATTTCGAATAGACAATAATGAGATTTTAACTGTCAAATAATTATGAACCGTCGGGAAGTTGTATATGTCGTTATAAGATTGTTGAATCTGTGATGTAACGCGCGAGATTGGAAAATGTCGAAAAGTTGTGAAAATTGCCTGACCAGCAAGTCAGGTTGGCTGATTGAGCAGCTTTCCATTTTCGAGTGAAGAATTTCATTTTTTTCCACTGCAAATTTTATTATAGTTAATTAGATTGCACTTTGGACCTGTCTCATCCGCCCTATTATGAAGAAATCTTGAATATGGTATGTAGCGTCAAGTTGAAGTTATATGTATGTTCGAGTATGTTATAGTCGTAGAAGTGGTTACTGCATTGTTCTTGTCGTATATTACTGTTAGGACAGCATATCTGTAATAAATGTGTGTATATTGCACATTTTTGTATCATTTCAACATCCCTTTTTAATAGTGAAGAATTCTTGCATAGATACCCACGCCCACAGAGAAGAGGCCGTAGGTTATATTGGATTAATATAATACCCCCCTGTTTTCCTTTGAGCCGCATTAGTGAAAGGAGAAATTGGTGCTTCTTGATATTAGGTCACGACATTATTTGAACATCCCTAGTACCTACTTACCTAAAAAATAAGGATTTTTAAACCATCATAGTTTTAATATGCATCTTAAATGTATGATATTTGATAGAAAACTTGCTTATTTGTACAGACTTTGAATGAATGGAGTTAACATAAGTAATTGAATGAATGTTTAGTAATATGAAAATCTGGTATTAAAACACATATCAATGTAGTGTCCAGAGAGGAAAATCTATTCTTTGCATCAGCACAAGAGAAAATAAAAAACTTGATAAATAAGTAATTTATTAAAACAATAATTACAGAACACTTACATACCTATATCTATAATTGTGAATTCTTCATATTCTTATATTGGATACAACGAGAGATTTAATGAAATATAATGTTATAGTATTTTACATAAAAAATATAACTGTTAACTTCCTTCTTTTTACATAATGTTCATTTATTCACCTTTCAATCATAACACTGTGGATATGGACAAATGGTTGTTAATTTTAATACATCTACAAGTACAGGGCATTGGCAAAATTGTGGGTACTGACATAAATGAATGAATCATCACATCTTCAAACAAAATGCGACCGAATAAGGCGGCATATTTGTCACTTGCTATTCTATGCCTTTAATTTGAAAATCCCTCCAGTAATAGTACCGTGCCGTTGGATCAAACACATTTTTTGGTCAGTTTCTAGGCACACAGTGGGTGGCTTCAGATTGGGCTGTAGCTTACAAGCCTGTTCGGATATAGCTACGAGAATTCCAGCGGAATCTACATGAGCAGCACCTTTAGCTGCTAAACACAAGCCTTTATGATCAGCAAATAAACATCCAGTGACGTTGGGTGTTGACATTATTTCCTCAACAACTTTGTCCAAGTCTTTTTCCATGGTCAAATTTGTGAAATTCTCAACGCTTTTAACAATTCTGTATGAATAGCCTGAATTCAATATACAGAGACAATGTAAACTCCAAAACACAAATCAAAATAAATTATTGGACTCAGAAGTCAGATCTGTGATTACTAATTTGACATCACTCATAACTCATAAGTCATACCGCTCGTCTTTGTCACTTGTCAGGTTTGTTTTGAAGTTCAGTGTCAGTAAACATATTCAAATTAGGTTTGCTATCACTAAAATTCTATTTATTTTCCACTGATCGAATAGATTGAACGAGAATTTGAGCAACTTTAAGAGGGTTCGCGGTCTTTTTTTAACTACATTGCCTAAATTTTTTAATGTTGTTAAAATTATATTTATTTATGATTGATAACACAGATCTAAATAAAAAAATGCTTTCTGAAAGTCCAGTCATGAAACTCATAGTATGCCAGAAAAATGCATTCTATTTTAACCAGTGAAGATATGGGGGGAGTCGAAAATGGCCTGAAATGCTTCAAAATATAAAATACCACAACAATGTCATCGCATTTCAGTTTATTAACTACACAAAATTATAAATTTGTTATACAAAACTTTCAAAGAGAAATATACAGCTAACCTTAGCTTTATTTTATATTTTATTTTCTATGTAAAGATCTGTAAAAAATTTAAGTTATTTGAAGGTCTTGAAAATAACTTGTAGTAAACTTCTCTATATTATGGTTTAATAGCGCTTTAATTTACATAATTAACCACATACAGAATGCAGTTAGCATTGCTATATTCTTACGTATATAATAAAACAATTATTATGGAGCTATGAGTAAAGTCTAATAAGGAAATACTTCTAACATGGTGCACCATAAATTAATGACCTAAATTTCCAACTACCGCTTACTACACAAGCCGAATAAACAAGATTGTTTTTTATATTTTGTATAGTATGTATTTAAAAAGCGAACTGTTATTATTGCAATATCTAAGGGTGCCTAAATTATAATTTTTGCTAATGACCTATGGCACAATTTACATTGTAGAAGTCTCATTGAAGAATTAATATTTGAAGTAGTTATCAAGTTCAAAAAATCTAAACTAAGGTAAAATTTTTTATCAAAAATAAATAAAGCATCGATGACGCGTCATTGAAAGGACACTGCATGCAGTAAGTATTACAAGATGTTTCACCATGCACGTTAATCCTCTCTCGCTAGCCACGAGTCAGTGACCGGAACCAGTTAGGAATCGATATAAAATAAAAATAAAAAACTTATTTGAATTCAATAATCTTATCACAATGATGGAGTTTTTGATTTATTATTTATTAGGAACTTTCGTACTTATATTATTTTACGAAGTCGTAATATATTGCAAGAAAAACGGTATTGGAGCGAAGATTAATAACTTTGGTACGTATAACAATATGTTCATAATATTTTGCAATAGCATTTGCAATGTTAATTTGTTAATATTTGTTTTTATTTTTTATTTATTAAATTTTAATTCATATCAACCTAAATGAATGTAAAATTATTAAATTAACTTAGTAGTTCGTAATAATGATAGAGTGAATGATTATAGAGCTAAGTAAGTTTAATTATATTTAATAGATTTTATAATTTAATTTGCACACAATAGGGATTTTTAATTGCATGTTATCGACGTTAGTATTTTTTATATTTACATCATTTGCAGCGAAACTAAATCAAAGGAAGGAATTAATGATGACATTTATGGAAAATGGCGGGAAGGAAGTAGAAAGTACAAATGTTTTTATCGTTTAAGTATATTTTTTTTTAAAGGAAGCATAGATATGCTTTTGTCTTTTTTGTTTTGTTTAATTGTTGTAAATAAAGATGTAACATGAATTTTGGCATTTTTATGAGTTTTCACTTTTAAGTTTGATTATATCTGTATATGTACATGAATATTGCTACAGTCATTGAGTAAATGATTGACTATATTAGGTACCAGACACCGTTTGTGTTGATATTTATATGTAACTTTCTTAACAAAGTTTTTTTTTTATGTCATAGTCGGCAATGGAGCTGGTCGCCTGATGGTAAGCGCTATCACCGCCCATGAACATTTGGAAAAGCGTAAGGTCAATTGCAGATCTTTCGCCTCTACAAATGGATTGCCGACTTTAATTGGGAAGGGATTAGGAAAGGATTGGTGATGGGAATAAAGGAAAGGACTGGGAAGGGTAAGGAAAAGGATATGGGCCTCCGGCTCCCCCACTCACCGTACGAAACACAATAGCAACTTACTTGGTACTTCCCCGGTGCGAGCTGGCCCAATTCGTGCCAAAGCGTGCTTGACCCCCACAATCAAAGATCCACTACTATCAACATTGTATTGACTAAAATTAAAAAAAAAACATGTTGTCCGTAGCATGTAGCATGAACATAATTTTCCAGTAGCTTTGTATATATTATGGATGTTTTCGTATATAAATTTATAAAATGGTATAAAAAATTACCTGATAACTTGGATGTTTTTAAAATTGTAAATACTATTTACGCGCGCCAAAATTGCAATACGAAGTGAGGCAATTGCCTGACTCGTGTATTGCCCTTTTAAAATACAACAATATTGTTATTAACCAAAAAATTATTAAAAAAATACGCGGCACGTATAGCGCCATGTAAAGGTGAGTTAGAGCTTGAGGTATTCTAATTCCTAAGATCATAAATATTGGCCAAGTCCGAGTCGGCACTAGGGCCATAAAGGCTTGTCTTTTTTTTATGTGAGTGATCAGTGATGTCAATTGATTTTTTAGTCTTGAAAGCAATACTGGGTGTATAAAAATATTAAAAGATTTTTAGCGCCAAAAAGTAATCTCACAAAAAAAAAATATTCAAAATCCATCAAAGCAGTAAATTGAACATTTTTTTAGCAATGTTGATTATAACTTGTATGTTGTATTGGAGTTTGAAAGAGGAAATGCTCATAAAGATATTACATAACACTTCACACACATATTATAAAAATAAAATGATAGCAGTCGTGTTGTATGTTTTTGTGATAACATTTCTTGATGGTTTTGTAACTCGAACACTCCGTGGGTTCTTAGTCGATTGGCGCGATTATTTTGTGATTTGAAGGAAATTTTTACCATTTGGTTTAGCATCTGGAGTCATACATCCCCCCAGGAACGTTGATGACTATTTTACATTGACATATTGATGTAAAAATGAATCATACACGTCAATTAACTGCACTAAAACAAAACAAAATTTGGACCAAATTCAAAAAGTTTAATTATAGATTCCGAAATGTAATAATGTTACAACAGATAACATAATACTATACTGGATGTTATATTCCCATGAGCAGGATACTTGTCCTAATATTTTTAGTCTTTTGCGGTTCGATATTTTTGAATTGAAACAACGTGTTATGTAAATAAGGTGAATAAAATTGTTAGAACTTGTTTAGAACAAGAAAATTTTGACTTTATCTATATATCTAACCATATAAAAGACAGATGAAAGCCGAAAAAATATCAAGAACAGAGGAATGGATTTTAATGATTTTTTAGTTTTGTTAGATTTGTCTCCACCTGGAATAGAATAACTGGTAAAATTTTGAGAAATTGAAAAAAATATATATATTGTAGTGACTGAGTAATCTATGCTGGAGCTTTGCATTAAATATCTGGAAGATCTCTAAAATGTCATAGAGTAATTCCATACTAGTTGCGATGCTTTACTACTTGTAGTATTCGTGGCGCTAGTTCATAGAATTTTGAGTAATATATAATTAAAATATATTTTGTATAATAGTAGCAAAATTATGTTACTACAAATTTGCTTAAAAAATATAAGGGCGCAAGAAATTACTTATAATCTTGAATATGAAGTACCCGATCGAAGCCATAGCTACTCATGGATAAACTATAAAATATATAATATATAATAAATAAATTTCATGATCGGAAACTAATAAATATTAAACACTAAGTAAGAAACTATGGTGTACGTCTTTCATTTTAGTACTATGTGGTTCCATTGAGAATAAGATCGAAAGAAATGTGCACGGTCATAAATTAATTGGGTGACTAGTTTTTCTAGATTTGTTTTTTAGTACCTTACTCTTATTACAGATAACATAATACTATACTTGTGCGGGGTACGTTTAGCATCGTGAGTCCGACTTTTGCCAAGATTTTTTAAACAGGCGTTGAATTTTTTGTCAAAAATATTTTTTCTTGCTAACATTTATTTATTGACAGGGCTATATGTTTAGGTCATTTGTATATATCGCAGGGAAATGAGTGTATCATAGATATCATGAATTCCCTAGGGGCACCATAGAATTTCGAGGAATTTCGAATATTCTTGTAGCTCGTTTCACATCCCTTTTTTGTAACTCTTGTGTATTACCTCATTTATTATAAACACACTTTTATTTGCTTTGCCTACATTTATTTGTTTTGGTTTAGATTTAAATCAATTTTGAGTGAACGGATTTAATAAAAACAGCTCAAATGACTGATCTCTTTATAGAACCAGAGAGGGGCACAAAATAAAAGAATTCAGTACTATGCCGGCACTTGTAAGCCGACACAGTGCAATTGAGAGTTAAAAAGCACAAGTAGAGGTAGTATATTTTGGTCATATGAACCTCATAACTCAACCCCTGGATTCCAGAGACAGGATCCGACCTTGCCTCAAAGCAAGTAATATCCTATGTAGTTAAATCGATAGGTTACATTATGTCATATAACAAGTAAGAATAGTTTATATTAACAATGACATAAGCATTGTAGGTCAACAAGATTTGATATTTTAACTTTTGATACAACTTGCATGTAAGCAATAGTCGGCTGTGACCGTATTTACAATTTAGTTGTCGACGAAACGTCGCGTCAGTATGTTGTGCGCTTTCTAAAATATCATAGTGAATTTATATTTTAGCCATGTTTTTAGTATTTATATTAGCAATTGTAGGCGCTGTGGCCGTCGCATTCATTTTAATAGATTCGCTGAAAAGTGTAGTAGAATTATTAATATCATATTTAACACCGTATTTTATTCCTGCTGAAGACTTTCCTTTATGGAAGAAATATGGACATTGGGCTGGTTCGTATCTTTGATTTTATTCCGTTTAAATAATAACTGTGACATTGGTATAGCTTATTGTACATTTGTTTAATTTTTAAACGAATTTCTTATGTGGTATCATTTTAAAAATAAAAATTGTCTTTGTAAAAAAAAAAGAATGAAAGTGGAGGGAATGAAGTGTTTTGATTATGTTGTAATTATTATTATATTTGTTCTTGATATAATGCTTTCCATACAAACGTATTTAAAGTAAATAATGTCATGACTTTGAAGGGACGTGATTTAACCATACAAGTAACTTTCGTAAAACAAAATACTTAAGTACACGAATTTCTTATAAACAGCTGATTTATATAGCGCACACAACCTAGCTTTATAAATGTATTTGTGCGCTGATAATTGATAACATAAGAGATTTTGTAAATACATTTTGTGCTTATCCATTCCGTATCATATAATGTTTCATGATTATTATATGGCGAAGTATTTTTAAAATAAAACCTACGTAATAACTTAAATAAAATAAAATAAATGTACAATCTTGGATCATGAAAACGAGTAAAAATATAAGTAGGTTACCCTGGGCTAAATTACTGGAATTTGAATGTTATTTTAACCACGTTTAAAAGTGAAGGACAAGAACTTGACCGGTCTATCAAGATTCCGCGAAAATGTAACAGTTTCTAATAACCAATCACGTTTATTCTAAAAATAATTTTGACACTGTCATCGGTGTATGAGTATTGGCTCAGATAGCACAATACTCTAGTCATAATCCACTATTCACTTAACATTTCGCCCGCGGCTTCGCCCGCATAGCCAAAGGAGGTAACAATCCCGGGCTGCACGGGGTTTTACCCGCATACTTAGTATCCATTCTCTTCGATTTTCCGGGATAACATAACAACTATCCTACATTCTTTCGTGAGTTATGAAAATATCTTTGTACGAAATTTCATTTAAATTAGTTCCGTGGTTTAGGCGAGAAGAAACGACAGACAGACAGAGTTGCTTGCGTATTTACAATATTAGTAGACATGTTACGAATTGTATAAACCGTATTTTTTTCGTATCATAATATTTCTTGACAAATCAGAGAAATATTTACTTACTTAGATATTTTAAATATATAGGCAGTTATAAGATAAAAATTAATATAATTATGATTAATTTTTTTCCGAGTTCCACCTGAGGTACTGGGCTGCAGCCATGAATGGAAAAACAATGTGAATAGGTTTATATTTTAATACAGTTAAAGGTCTAATCATAGGATTATAATATTACATACATAATTTTACATTTATCTGTGTATAAAAAAAAATAATAATAAAGAAAAGAAACATTGTACAAATACTAGCTGCACCTCGCGGCTTCACCCGCGTAAGTCCGTATCCCGTTGGAATATCGGGATAAAAGTTGCCTATGTGTTATTCCAGTTGTCCAGCTATCTACGTACCAAATGTCATTGTAATCGGTTCAGTAGTGTTTGCGTGAAAGAGCAATAAACACACACACATCCTTACAAACTTTCGCATTTATAATATTAGTAGGATAGTAGGATTAGTAGGATCAGGCATGATTTTGTACGGTTGTATTTGGGTTTCTTAATAATAGAAATTACGTATGTGTTTTGTTTTGGAAATATCAGTTTGTATAATGAATAACGGAGCAGAATATTTACTACCCTGGTTGACATATGCATGTTAAAATTCTCTTATAAAAATGTGGGTTTCGATTTTGAGAGGAGGTTATAAAGTATTTTTCTACGAGTTTTTAATTATAAAGAGTAAATAACATTCTCATGGGGCATATTAGCGTTAGACAATACGGCATAAAATATTTGTTTTAAATGTAAACTGTCTCATAAAATATTAATAGCACATACACTTTCTTCCAATCTAATTTACTTTGATAACTTCTGAAGATTCATTATATATTGTATTACTTGAATAAGAAAATGTAGAGAATTCAATAAAACTCTTTTCTGAAATAACTTTCTTCATTTTCGTTTCTTACTATTCATTTATGTGTTTTCTAATACTTCAGTTTTCATACCCGTGTAACATTTATTTTTTATCCTCTAACTTGGGTAGACTGGAATAGATTGCCAATAAGCGATAAAGTCCTGTAACTATTACAATTTTATCTAGTATATTAAATTCTTAAATCCTATTAATATTATAAATGCGAAAGTTTGTAAGTATGGATGTATGGATGTTTGTTACTCTTTCACGTAAAAACTACTGAACCAATTGCAATGAAATTTGGTACGTAGACAGCTGGATAACTGGAATAACATATAGGCAAATTTTTATTCCGATATTCCTACGGGATACGGACTTACGCGGGTGAAACCGCGGGGCACAGCTAGTAAATTGATAAAAGACTGACTATTTTACGTATATCATAATTGTTGTAATTCAATTAAATACATATTCTAAAATGAACACTTCGGTGTCACCAGTTACGACGAATAAATTAATATTTTATGTACCATAAAACGGTAACAATTAATGAAAATTACGAAAGCGACATTGAATCAACAGTTACCCACTTACTATCGACAATTCGGTTTCTATTTTCAGTTATTGTGAAAGAGACATATGAATGAAGTTCAAGGAAATATATTTATTAACATCACATATGCATTGCATTTAATAAAACCAATTATTATGAACAATAAACCTGATTGTTAACTTTTTTATTTTATTGAAAAGGACTTTTAACGTTCTTTTATTTCACAATGTCCTTATTGCTAGGGTAAACAAAAAAACAAGCCATTTTGTTTAATTATAGTGTACTGGCTTTTGCCCGCGGCTTCACAGGCGTTTAATTTGAAGTGGTTTAATGGATGTTGTAAAAAATAAAAAAAAAACCACCGAAATCCGTTGCGTAGTTTTAAATAGCATCGGGACATAGGGACAAAGAGAGCGACTTTGTTTTGTACTATGTAGTGATATGACTAAGATGAAAACTTACTGACATACGTACATAAAAAATAAAGATATACATTTATGCATTGTGTTTGCCTTGTACTCGTAAATAAATCGTAGGTAACAGGTTAAATAAATAACATATTATACAAATAATAATCAATATGTATATGTTATAAAAGTATTTGATTATAATTGGTTTATATGCAATTATGGAATCACTATAAACTTCGTTTTGCTATAGTTAAATTATAAATGTCGATATTGCTAAGACATAACTTTTAGGACATATGAATTTTGTCTTATTGGAATGTAAATTCTAACCTAAAACCGAACGCCAAACGTAGCGACCATCGAACAACCAGAAAAATAAATCGTTTATCAGTTATAGAAACGGTACAATCATTAATACATATTATAATGTGAAATGCAAAAAAAGGTGTCCTTATACATATACTTATTAACTACTAGTTGCGCCCCGCAGTTTCACCCGCGTAAGTCCGTATCCCGTAGGAATATCGGGATTAAAAGTTGCCTATGTGTTATTCCATATGTCCAGCTACCTACGTACAAAATTTTATTGCAATCGTTTCAGACGTTCTTGCGTGAAAGAGTAACAAACATACACATACATTCACCTTCACAAACTTTCGCATTTTTAATATTAATAGAATAGGATTTTATGTAAAAAACAGAGCATGTAAACCTTCAAAGTAAAAAGCAATGAAAACCTTATTTTTGACAGCCCTATTAACCACGAAGTCATTAACAGAACAATGAATAGAAAGTCGTGTGTGCAATACAAGTTGCATAACGCTTCGAAGATGATTTTCGTCATAGGTGTGCATTGGAAGGTTGAGTAATGTTTTATGCGATTGACCTATAGGGAACTTCTGTACATGACTGGGGAAAGATGCAACGAATAAAATCATTAAATAAAGAGTTGATAGGTCAATTTTTATGTGACTTTCTCATTTAGATACACGTAACAGACGATAATGAGAAACTGACCGTCTCCTTGATACAGTGGTTAACGCGTGAGCGTAGAACCGAGGGGTCCTGGGTTCAATTCCCGGTGGGGACGCACAAAATAAAAATGTCTCGATCTGGCAGGACACAGAAGGCTCATCACCTACTTGTCCGTAAAGAAAATCGATCAGTGAAACAGATGTTCATCATCTGCCCCATACCCCACTAGGGGACACGGGACTTCACATTTATAGACGATGCTCGGCTCGTATTGCAAAGATAGAAAGTTCGTAGTAGTAGTCTGTACCTATTAATGTACAGATATGAATAACCATTGCTTTTAAGGGTAATAAACGTTGTTAATATCTTACTTCCTACTTATAATATTATGAATGCGAATGTTTGTAAGAAGGGATGAATAGATATATGATGTTTGTTCCTCCTTCCCATGGGAACATCTTATCGTATCATAAAGTTTGTTATAGAGATAGATTATAGACTGGATTAGCACATAGGCTTGGATTACGAATGTTTCATGCAATTAGACTTTGTTGGAGGATAGATAATAGATTGATAACGCTGATTTATAGGATTTTTCTTTAATTTTGTACAGAATGTATGAATTACTAAGATTGTGTTAATCTCTAAACTTTTCAAGTAATCGGTTCTCGCGGTGTACACCCAAGCGTATTTATTGTCTATATATTTAACAGCAGTGGGATAAGTCTATAATTAAAAATAAAGTAGACTAATTATATTCGACAAGTGATTTACGATTTAATACTATAACGTCTTTTCTTAACATAATTTTCGGAAGTCTGAATAAACAAAGGTTTCTATCATATAATCACATCAATAAACCACAATGACAAGGCTCAGAGCTTCGAGGATTAGAATTCAGGTGAATAGCCTTCGACAAAACATAGGTTTTTGTAAAACGTTTTGTACAAAATAAGTAAATTCGATTAAAATAACTAGTAATTTATTACAAAAACGGTCACTGACGTGGGAAGACTATCTGGGAAGGCAGATACCACTCAAAATTCTTAAATGACCAAATGAAATAATCACGTCAATTGGTTTTAAAGTCATGCAGTTATGGAGTAAAATAAAAAGAATACACGAGTTTGACAAACAGTTTATGACAAAAGGCGAACGTTGATTTTAGCCAATTATAGGTATATCACAATTATATTTTTATTTACTGTAATAAATGAATCTATATAAAATCCATTTGTTAATTAATTTAATATAATGAAAACTGTAAATTTTTGGTCAACACGTGTTCACTATTCAACCGACTTCAAACGAGAGAGTTATCAATTGGACTGCTTTTTGTTGTGTTTGTTAGCTCATAACTTTTTAATGGGTGAATTTATTTTTATTTGAAAGCTGGTGCTTTCCATGTGGTCCCATTTAAATTTGATTTGTTCTGACGTTTGAAGGCCGTGTAGCTTTTTGTTAAAAAATAATTATTTTTACTGGAGTATTAGTAAAAATTTTAATAGATTCAGCAGTTGCCAATGAATTTATAACGTGTCTATTTTTAAACTACTAATCGATAGTAATTAATCAAATAAAAAATTGTGGTTTGCATCAGTCATGACATCGCACTTTTTTTTTCGTAGTAGGTACTTACGTATTAAAGTTTTTGTAATAGTTAATTTTATATGTACTTGATTTAATTTTAAAGTAATCATTTATTTGCGTACATAAATTAAAAATACTTTAAGGAATAAATAATTTAGATTTAATAATTATTCTCAATAATTAAAAATGTATTCCAGTCCATTTACACTAATTGTTAATAGATTACCAAGTTTTACAAAGCGTGATAAATACGTAATAAATGTTGTAATAAAGGCAAAACGCATATTATTACGATCGTATTTTATTCTTAACTGTTACGGTATTGAAATCATGTAATTCTCCACGTCCAGTGTTTTCATGAAACTTTACAATTCCAGCGCAAGCAAGGTAAGCTAGTTTGTATTTCTTGTATTGAATTTAATTTAACAAGTTTTATTGTCTGTTATGATTTGTCGACGATACGATTTTAGTGTGACTATGAAATGTGACATTTAGCCTCCCCGTGACCACTCACTGACGCTCGCTGTAGTGTACGAAACGTTGGTTAAAAAAATATAATGAAAAAATTGTGTTTAAAATTCGCCTTTGATCTTTTATAATAGGAACTTCGTTTGGCCCGGCTCGTTTAATACAGGAGCAATGATTTGAATCATTCCGTTATAACCTTCTTACACTTTTTTTGTAATTTATGTATATATTAATTTTTTTTATTTTGTTATACCAATTTGAAGGCTGAGCAGCGAATTGTCTTTAAGCGTACGAAGTTTTAGTATGCGGTATTTCAATTGTATTATTTCTTCAACGAAATTCAAATGAAGGATTAAAAATAGGTTTAATTAAATTTACGTAAATTTTTAACACAGAGTTCAAAATACACAATAACCTATTTTTAATTCTTCCATTCTATACAATTTCCCAACAGACAATAAGCCACAGTTCTTATATAAAATCAAGCCCCTTTAAAGATAAATTAATTTTAATTTATTTGCACCGCCCCATGTTGTATTTTATTCCACAATAATTGAGTATAGACTGCGATAGAGAAATATACGAGTATATTTGATTTAATGATTTTATTGTAGCCACATCATACACCCATATAAGTCTACGGAGCCTAAAATGGTGTAATTATGCCACGAAAGCTCGAAGCCGTCTTTAATAAATGATGTCTAATGTCTTTCGACCACTTAAGTGTAATATGTATTCTTAATAAGACTATTCAGTCAGGAAGAACCTTGATGCACAACGTGCATCTTTTCTCAATTTTCTATAAATCACGTTGAAGTCGTATAATTTATCTCTAAACAAGATAAATAACGAGGGGCTAAGATGGCCTCTCATTGCTGGCCATCGATAGTATATAAAAAGTCGCTTTCACTGTTCCTATGTTTATGAATTTTGATTTTTTTTTACTCGTAGAGTGATTCCAGAGAAAGTTTTATATTTGTAATAACATCTGTTTAACTACTCCGAATTTTTTGAATATATGTATTCGATCAATCAAAATAAAAGAATGAATGAAATGAATTTTAATGTAATATTGATTTATATTTTTTTTTAATTTAAATCCTTACCAATATTATAAAATAGCCAACACATTCGAGTTGTAGGTTTCTCGAGGATGGAGAATTTAACTCGGCACATTTTGTATTTAAAAAAAAGAGGTAACAATTATTTTTAGTCTTGAGTGAGAGCGGCTATATAGGAATTTCTTATAGTGTGTAAGTTGGGTTTCAATATGATTGGAATCTATATAATTTGTGTTTAAATAAATCAAGTATATTGTAATAACCATATTTTTCTTTACTCTCTTAGCTTCCGCCCATGAACTCACCAGACAGGTACTTTGATAAATTATCATATAAGAATTTTGCAAATGCTGAGATTAGCGCGTCCAAAAACAAACTCTTCAGCTTTATAATATTAATATAGATAATACGTTTGTAAACATTTTTAATTTTTTATACGTGTCTATAACTCATTCGCTCATAGTCTTACGACTGATTGCAGATCATTAAAAAATACTTATTATACAATATGAAATATTATAACCATAATTTATCCGTATATAAAGTTTCAATGATATCATTGTCTGTTTATAGTGCAATAAGCATCTTTGGATCCGTGTTGAGATTAGCACTTATCATATTTGTAGTGTTGATATTTTTAAGGTTCTCTACTTCAAGGGTAAAACGGGACTCATGAATCGTCGTAGCTAGTTAGACACTTGATCTTAGAGTCTTATCCGTGGTACATATATAGTCTATGTCACTCAGTGTAATTGCAAATTTCTAATGGTGAAAGAATTAAAATCAGTCGAGCCGTTCACGCGTGATTGCGTGACCAAGGGAAATAGGGATAAATTTTTAAATAAAATATGTGTTTATATAACGGTTGTTATTTTATTTGTAAGTCAATATCACATAAGATTTATACTGTAGTAATTACAATTTTGCCATTATAATAAGAAAGAAAAAATCTCAGGTAAAGCAACGTTTGCTCTTTAACTTATTTGTTTGGAACCCATAGTGTCGCGAATTCGACTCGCGCGATACTGATTTTAATGAATTTAAACTATAGTCACAAATCACAATATTTTTTAAAATAAAGGAATAAGGTCTTTATGTATAATGACATAATTACACTTGAACAATATTTCTAGTATCTATCGATTGTACGTACCTATTCGAATATAGTGATAAATGAGCAAGCATATATTTGTTTGCCGAGCCAACTTCGAAGACGCAAACTTTACGTCATCCACGTGAAGAAACAGCTTCATCAAGATAAATCTCCAACAATTCGCCGTAGCAATGCAAACATAACGAGCGATTGTAGAATTCAACAAACATACCATATTTACATAATTGTATAACACTAGCTGCGCCCCGCGGTTTCACTCGCATAAGTCCGTATCCCGTAGGAATATCGGGATAAAAAGTTGCCTATATGTTATTCCAGTTGTCCAACTATCTACGTACCAAATTTCATTGCAATCGGTTCAGTTGTTTTTGCGTGAAAGAGCAACAAACACACACACATACTTACAAACTTTCGCATTTATAATATGAGTAGGATAGGATTATTGTTATTGTGGTTATAACATTGAGCATACTTAGGGTGTAGGTTGTTTATTCTTTCATATTACAATTTTTTTTAAGGAATAGAAAACATTTAGGGTGTCCCTTAACCGAAAGAGTAGAACAAATTCGATTGCTGAGGCGGGATCACGGGTGGTCGAGAGGCTAGGCGTTGTTACGGTTTGGCAAATAGACACAGGTCGGAAATTTTGGAAGAATAGAAAAAATTTATCACGAGGCGGGCATTCAGACCAGCGTCTTTTGCCATGCAGTAGCAATTCATATATTAAGTTACATTTTAATTTACCTATGTTCTTTGTAATTGTATTGTTTATGATGTACAATAAAGTATTATTCATTTCGTTCATATTTATATTGGAATACCATTCATGATTGAAGTAATACAATAAATGTTAATTAATGTAACAGATATAACATTGACCTCGTTCAATAATTATACGACTCAAATCGGATAGTGGTGTCGCAACAAGTTACGAAACGTTTCGAAATCATAACCGGGCCTTGATTTTGTGATTTTTTTATATTTTAGAAGACGAAACAGCAGATCCAATGCCCTATATTAAAAGCTAAAGCAGCCCAGAGACGTCCATAACATTAGTTACGGGTGTTGCTTACTATAGAGGGGAGTGGTATGGGATAAAAAACGGAATCATGGAGGATGGTGGAGCTTTTCGTAAACCAATAGTCCATTGAAAAGTTACAATCACACTTGCGTTTCCTCGAGGATATAAGTTTTGATGGCTGTTTAGGAGAGATTAATAGAAGTTCAAATTCACGATAATTCACAATCTTTTAAACTGGCAATCCTACCGAAAAATTAACGAGACATCTTTAACAGCAATTCTATTTTTTTAATATGTAACATTTATATCATTAGTAGATACTGAGGTTCGATTTTAAAATATCACATTTCAATGTGTCAACCGATGAATATATTCCACATTACATGATTCGCCCAAATTGAGTCAGGTCATTATGTCTTTATAGAATTCTCCTTTCGCAATGTTAGCGTGTGAGCTAAGTGAGGTTAGGTTACTTTCAAGCAGAAAATTACGTTGTTGCTGTAATAAGGGTCACGAGGTGGAGTTGTGAGTCGTGACCATAGCTTACGCTATTATGATGTTCAATAGAATAATGAATAAATTTATAATGTTCCGAAATTCTATATCATTGAAATTAGCTTAGGAATAAGACAAAAACAATTCCGCATATAATCTTCACTGAACAAATTCGTGGCCTTTTCACTTTGATGACATTTTTCAAGGCAACTTTAGGATATAGAAAAATGAAAAGATTTAATTTAAATGTGGGTTTATACTAGAAGACTAATAACATAAGAGTAGCTTAGTTAAAACAGAATTTTATACAGCAAAAAATATCGTTACAAGTTAATTATATTTCTTCATCATCATCAGCCTTTGACAGTCCACTGCTGGACATGGGCCTCTCATAAGGCACGCCCAATCTTTGGCTCTTTGTTGCCAATTGTGGCCAGCGAACCTACACTTATTATTTCTATTCTATTTTATTCTCTATCCTATTCTATCCTAAACATTATCCTATTAAATTTCCTTATTTCAAAATGTTTGTTGTGGTAACCAGTGTACAAATTGATTCATAGGCCGTAACCAAATAAATAATTCATTTTAAAATATAAGATAACATCTACATCACGTTATTAACCGACAAATTGTGAAATACGTAAATTTTTCATCACCAACAAACGTCTGAGGTAATTATGAATGTTATCGTTAAACTTCTGAAGGTAACTTTCCGATTAAATTAAATAACACTAGCCGCTTCTCCCGTAGGTACTCATACGTAACTAGTTGTCCGCCCCGGATTCACTCGTAGTACATGTAGCCTATAGCACTCAGGCATCACGTACATATGCAACAATGGAGGAACTTTTGAAATCGGTCCACTGGATCCTGACATTAACGCGTTCAAACAAACTCTTTATACTAAACTGTATACCTAATTAGTACTATAGGTACTACTTATGCGGGCTTGAAAAGACTATTTTACGAGAAAAAGAAAGGGAACATACAAACAGAAATGCACAGTTTCCACATGAGTTACTATATCGATTTATATATATATTTAATGCCAACCAAGTCAAGTACACAGATGACAGATCTAGTAAGATATTACTAGTGATTTTATGTGGTAAGGAGATAGTAGGTATCTACTACCATTAGACTTGGCTGGCACCTTGCCTTTTGGCTAGTAGCGACATATTTACTTGATGATAATGGGACTTATAATAAACTCTTTCGAACTAGATAAAAACAATTCCTAAATCGGTTCACAATTGCTGAAATTGTATTACTATCAATGTTTCCTTCCTTCCTTTATAATATTAGTATAGATAAGTATAAATTAAATATTAGCATGTAATTTTATCCATGTTGATTTTCCTTGTCGTATACCTATACAGCTGTTTGTATATACCAAAATGGATTTTTATATGATCGATATATACCTAATATTTCAAAAAGAAAAAGAGGCAGACAATCTAGAAGATGGGGGGACGACATAAGAAAAATAGCAGGTCCAATATGGACTCGTATAGCGAAAGAAAGAATAGGAGACCTATGTCGAGAGACAGGCTGCAACGTAGAAACGATCGTTTACCGATACCTAATTAATTAAAAAAAATTGTTATAAAGTAAACATATTTGTATGAAAAATCATTGTAAATTAACTTCAGCAATAAAGGTTATGTTATTTTATTTTTTATTTATATAATATTTCAGTGATAACTGGCAGTACGGATGGCATCGGCAAGCACTATGCGCTGGAGTTGGCGCAGAGGGGAGTAAACATCGTCCTCATCAGTAGAAACCCGGATAAATTGAGGAGCGTCGCTGGGGAGATCGGTGAGTAGGTTAATACCTAAATATATATTTTTTTTGCATGTCATCGCCGGCAATGGAGCTGGTGGGTCGCCTGATAGTAAGCGCTACCACCTCCCATGAAGATTTGAAGAGACTCTACAAATGGATTACCAACTTCAAGTTAGAAAGGGATTAAAAAGGGATTGACGAGAGGAATAAAGGAAAGGTCTGGGAAGGGTAAAGAAAAGGATACGGGTCTCCGGCTACACCACACCACTTCTTATGTTAATAATAAAGTATTTTATTTTTCTCCCACAAGCAATCGAAAAACACTCAAAAATAAATCAAACAATTCACAAGATATCGGATTATAATTTTGCATCAGTTTGCTTTCAATTGAAAAAAAAAAACATCGACAAAAGAAACCATCAGAATTGGTCAATCCGTGTGTAATGAAATATGGTACAGACACACACACACACACACACACAAACGACGTCACACTTATATAACATATTTTTTTCGTCCGGAGTTCATAGAAATACATTTCATTTACAGAGAAACATGGAGTAAAGACGAAAATAATCGTCGCAGACTTCAGCAAGGGTGAGGAAGTATACCAGCATATTGAAGAAGAACTGAAAGACATACCAGTCGGTATATTAGGTAAGGTGTAAATTGCATCTAGGAAGTTACGTCTTGATAAATACAAATATGACGATAAAACATATATGCATTTTGAAGTCTTAAGTAGACATACGAGAATAGGCGGACAAACGTTTAATTTAGTTACTCAAGTCAAAGAAAAATAACTATTGTAACTATTTCTAGAAATAAAAATCATACCTATTACCTAATTGACTCCGTTGCGTCGTAAAAGGAGCAAACAAACAAACATGCACATTTTCGCAATTAATATAAGAAGGATCTAAGACGTTTTTTAATATCGATGACATCAATGTTTATATGTAAGGCAAGCCCAGACGATATGTAAAGTCAATATTTATTAAACTGACAAAATATCACACTGATTTTCTCACCTTTAAAATGTTAAATATTTTTATATTTATTTTAATTTGTAGTCAATATTTGCATGTCCAATAAAATAAACTGTCTGAATGACTACCAATGTCATAGTAACCTTTTTATTTATTTATTTATTCTTTACTAGCTGCGCCCCGCGGTTTCACCCGCGTAAGTCCGTATCCCGTAGGAATATCGGGATAAAAAGTTGCCTATATGTTATTCCAGTTATTCCAGTTCAGTAGTTTTTACGTGAAAGAGTAACAAACATCCATACATCCATACAAACTTTCGCATTTATAATATTAATAGGATTGCACACCTGCACACTTTCAAAATATAAAAAAGAAATAAAATTTTACAAAAACTAGTATGCAAATGGCGGCCTGGCTAAAAGCCATCTCTTTTTTGTTGAATTATTAAATAAAAATCGGTCAAGTGCGAGTCGGATTCGCGACAACGCAGGTTCCGTACAAATAAGCTAAAATCCCAACTTCAAGTAAGCGTCTCAACTTTATGTTTTTTCTCTCCATAAGAACCATTCTAAACAAAAACATAAAAAAATAACCGAATTGCTTCACAGCAGCAGGTCTCGAATTTTACGCTTTCGAAACACATTTGTCGATTTATTTTTTACTAACTGTGACCCGCGGTTGAAACCGCGTAAGTCCGTATCCCGTAGGAATATCGGTATAAGTGCCTTTGTGTTATTTCAGTTGTCCAGCTATCTACGAAGCAAAATAGTATTATTATTCACCAATAGATGTCGGGAAAAACAAAACACGAATATGACATTTTCTAAAAAAAATTCCTAGCTAGATCGATTTATCGCCCCCAAAACCCCCTATATATTAAATTTCATGAAAATCGTTGGAGCCGATTCCGAGATTCCAATTATATATATATATATACAAGAATTGCTCTTTTAAAGGTATAAGATTATATAGGTTTGTTGTTATGGTGGCAAGAAAAATAAGCATCTACATTGTCTCTAAAATTTCAACTACGTGTCCTACTGTCAAACTATCACGGTTCATGAGACATAGCCTGGGTGATAGACGGACGGAAAACAAAGTTTTATTTCCGTTTTACCCTTTCAAATCGGTCCAGTAGCTTCAGGGTGTCCTCAATACAAATAAACAATCAAAGCTTTCTCTTTCTCTTTCTAATATTAGCGCAGTCCATGAAAAAGAACCATAACCTAAATCGTACCCAAATTCCAGTGAACAATGTAGGCCTTCAATACGACTACCCCATGCCGTTATGCGAGCTGCCCCCCGCGAAGGCCTGCGAAATCATAAACGTGAACGTGCTAGCTGTGACCGCGATGACTCGGCTGGTGCTGCCCGGCATGGTGGCGCGGGGGCGCGGCGCGCTGGTCAACATCTCCTCGGGCTCGGAGCTGCAGCCGCTTCCGCTGATGGCGGTGTATGCGGCCAGCAAGGTATCTTAACTCTATCTTTACATTTTAGCAATTTTGAAATTTATCGGTTTTTGGCTAGTAGGAAATAGTGAAGGTTGATTTTTGAAGTGAAACTTCTTTAGAATCGTTGTGATTTCAAACCTGATGCAACGGAAAAACGACAGGTAAGAGACACATATACAAAAATGTGTAGAATATAGCCGACAAAGAATGAGACAGAAATATACATACTATTTTATATATATTCATCTCATTCTATTGTCGATTTACTGAAGTTTCACTTCTATCGTGTGTAAATCACACACAGACCTTTTTTTGGAGTAGTGTAACACATAGTTCAATAACTATTTGGGATATCAATAGGCTTGTTGTATATGTGTGCGTGGTTGCGTCCGAGCCTATGTTCGTGGATGCAAATAAAAAACTGCGAATCACATGACATTTTACTAATAGTTCGGTCAAATTAAATAAAATATAAGATTAAACCTACTTAGTTGAACATTGGTAAAATTGTCAAAAAAAGAACATTAGAGGTGAAAAAATATTTTTTCGCGGTTTTTACCGAAACGGCAAGTTCAAAATCAAAAAAGCACTAAACCATAAGTCATGGATCATAAGAATTAAAAATTAATAAATATTCCATAAAAAAGCTCTTTACATATTTTTTCCTAAGCCCGACCGTTATGAAATCGATCAAAAAGTCACCATCAAGTTTCATCAAAACTACTTTGATCAGGTATACGTCCGCAACTTCACGCTCGCGGTCCGCAAGGAGTACGCCCCGCTGGGTATATACGTGCAGCACGTGTCCCCACTCTTCGTTGCCACCAAGATGAACGTCTTCTCGCAGCGATTGCTCGACGGCAACAGTTTCGTGCCGGACGCTCGCACGTTCGCACGCAGCGCTGTGAACCTGCTCGGCAGAGTTAGCAACACTACAGGGTATTGGACGCATGGGATACAGGTATGCATGAGGATTCTTAGGAAGTTCCCGGAGGCCCGTTTCCTTTTCCTCACCTGTTCCAGTCCATTCCTTCTTTCCAATAGTCGATGATTTAATTTTTCCTTACTGGTTAAAGCGGACAGCGCATCCGCAGAGGCACTACCTCTGCGAAAGATCATGGGTGGTGTGATTTCTTACCATCAGGCAAACAATCACCTCAGTTGCCCGCAATGAATAGTTAACAGCAATTATTTTAAATCATAAGCTATCTAACAAAAGCAGTCAACATCACTATATACAAATAGAAAGATATCATCTCCAAAAAATCCATTAAGAGGCACTTCGAAGCGTCTTCTTTCTTCTTTTCAATCTCTTCGAATTCACTTCACTGTGAAAACATAAAACGTTTAAGTACGTCTTTTAATCGCGTTACATAGTTCTTAAGCCTTATCTTAGCTCCATGAAATGGAAAATAACATTTTCATCCCATTTTCAGGATCTTGTCCATTATCAAAAAGCTTAAAATTGTTCGTTTCTTATGTTTGGCTTCGGTTGTATAAGTAGCTAATAGCTGTTCTATTATTTTACATAGATTTCTTTTTTCGTATCAAAATAAAAATTCAGTAAGGAAAACTCAGTTGTGCAAAATACAAAATTATAATTATGATAAAATTATAATGTCAAAAATGGTTCCAGAGAAATTTTCTGTAACACTAGCTTTGAGTGACGGAGATTATGTAATAAAACTTGTCCCTGTATTTATACATCTCATGAGTGTTTTTTCTATGTTTGCATTGTGCAATAAAGAGTTTAAATAAATAAAATAAGATATATGTCAATAAATGTGTTGAGACTAATCATATCTCTTTTACATTTCAGTACTTTTTCATCAAATGCGCGCCAGAATGGTTCAGAATTTACGTTGGAGAGCGAATAAATAAAGACTTCCGCCAGGAGTATTTGGAAAATACAAAGATAAAGGCTCAATAAGGAAGACTCTAGTGAATATAGTAATTTCTAAGTCATAGTCAAATGGGTTTAGGTATCTCAGTTGTTAGATTTAGGTATTAAGCTGTTTGGATTGTTAAAAAACGCGTAAACTCTTTCTGGGTGAACCGATTTTTATGATTATTAAGCTGATGCCTATTAGTGGTCAATAAAAGACAATTACGACATTGGGGCCTTCAAGAAAAGTCTTAGTATATGGCACTAAAAGGCTGGCCAAGCACCTGTAACACCTCTAGTGTAACAAGTGTTTATGGGCGGTGGTGACCACTTAAATCAGGTGGTCCATCTGCTCCTTTGCTTGCTCTGGCATAAAAAAGTGGTCTCATTCAAATTTAGTCTCGTTCAGTTAGAGATGGTTCTGTTATTTGTTTATTTTATTCTATAAATTATGTGTTATTCATTTGTAAGGCTTCTTTTTTAATCACCGGGCAACGACATAGGTAAAAATTAATTTATGTAATTCAAATATTTTTCTTTAATTCAAAAAGAAATTAGATTTTGCTGTATTCAAATGAAAAAATATAATTGTTAAGCGATTGAAAATAAACGATCATAGTTTATAATGAAGCTTAAAATCAATACACTTTCATAGACAAAAATATCAATGTAAGTTTTGTTATATAATTGCATTTAAGTATTATAAAAGTTATGTTGTTAACGTAATTGAGGGGCTTATAATCTTCTAGAAACTTATAGTGGGATTTTAACTATTTTGTTTGTAAAATACATATCAAATTTATTGTTAAGGATAGTTTTTTAGAGTTGATTCTTGGTGCGCTGAGAATTCAATGATATTAAAGATTATTTTTAAAACTCGTGTTTTATTGCATACTAGCAGTTCGCACCGGCTTCGCCATTGGTACATATGTATAGCCTATGTCACTCAGCAAAGTTGCAGCTTTCTAATGGTGAAATAATTTTTAAAATCGGTAAAGCAGTTTTTGAGTTTATTCATTACAAACAAACAAAGAAGCAAACAAAAATACAAATTTTTCCTCTTTATAATATTAGTGTAACCCACATCCCGAGGTTCGCCATTCGCAAATAAATTAATGCGTTGCTTTTTAATTTGTTCAGTAGTTTCTAATTTATATATAAATATTATCGATTAGTCTTTTCTCTTTTAAATATGAATTTAAAAAGAATTTTGTGATTTTTTTGAAAGAAAATTATTTCTCGTGTAGCTCCAAGTGCTTTCTTTTATTATCCAAAAAAGACATTTAAATTAAGTTTGTATAAATTGTGTACTTGTACCTTTTGAATTCATACAGAGAATCTAATAAAGTCTTCTTCGTAACGGAACTGTAAAATAAGCATTTACGTTACGCTATGCTTTATAAGACGTCATAAGTAATCAAATTATTTATGTCAAAATTAGCTAGACTAGACTATTGTTCTTGTATCATGAGAAATAATAAACCAAGCGATTCCAATAGCCGAGACAGTGATAACTCCAGAGATGTGGAATTGCTTGCTATCTTGGAAAGTGAAGAAGTACGTGGGGGTTTTTTATTTGTTTGATATAATATGCTCGGCTAAAGTAATCTATGGAGGATAATGTTTAGAAATTATGTAGTTTTGAAAAATGGAAGTATTAACTCTTTGAATAAGTTAGTTAGTGAATTTGTGATTGCAGGGGTAAGCTCTAAATCTACTGCACACATACGTATAATTAGATTTTAATAACTTCTCTTTATTCTTGTTTGAGTAACGGTGATGTAATGCTCTAACGTTATATTTTTTGTATTCTGGTAAGAGTATGGTTCCGTTTCATTTATAACATGAAAAATTAGCACATTCTCACATTGAATAAGTGCTGAAACTATGTTTCGAACGTTCTAGGCGCAGTACCCCATGTGGTGGTCCCATGACTGCATAATGCGCACCTTCTACCACCTCCCTAACAAAACACTATGGAACTCGTACATTTGCGTCATAGTTCTCGTGGCGTTGGTGCTGGTTGCCACTGTGAAGCTGAAAGGAACTCTGATTGATTGGATATATAACGTGTCGTATACGATACACGTGTTAGCCATTTTGTGTCAGGTCCTGGGACGCCTGCAGTATTCATATTTCGATTTTTGGACTGCTGGTATTATTTTTTCTGCGATAATATACACAGATAACATAATACTATTACTAGGTACTAACAGATTTTCTCGTATGCTGGTAACACCGTGCACCTTTAAAATTTCTCAATATTTACTACAAGGTTGCCACCCGCGTTTTCATCTGCATAGTCAAAGCAGATCTCGCATAGTTACGGGCTTACAGAAACTAACTAAAACCTATCCTTTGTCCTTTTTCAAATTTTTTTTACCCAATTTCATCCAAAGCGGTGCTCAGTAGTTTAGGCGCGAAGAAGAGATAAGCGGAGTTAGTATCTCATTTATAGTATCAGAAACATCCAATAAAACTTTTTTGAATAAAAACCTTTTCGGGAGATGTTTAATTAGAAGCCATAGGTGGAGTTTATAACATAACACAATAGCGTTGAAACTATGTCTCGATTAATGCAATAGCAATCTGCGACAGATTTGCTGACATAAAAATAGTAGGCGTTTATATTTTGAACACTTCGGCGTTTATATTCAAAACAATACGTCTTGTGAAAGCAGAATTGTGATTAGGTGGTTTAAAATAATGTAACCTTACAGTAAGCTTTCTAATGGATCTGTTCACATTTTCACACTACATGGTGCAAACGGGTGACTTCGAGCTGTACGAGATAGTGTGTTATTACATGCGCCTGCACAGACCCTTGAGATATCTCTGTAAGTATCCCTTGCCAATCATACTATCAAACTTATAAAAAGTTAGTTTGTTTGTTTGGATGTTTCATTCAATCACACTGAAACTACTGAACGGACTTTGGTATACAGACAGGGTATGAGCTGACTTGTGTGATAGGATACTTTTTATCCCGATTAAATGCTTCCTTGGGATAAAGTAGAAATGGACAGTTAGTCATTTTTTTGTTAAAGTATCACTCGGTACCTCTTGTATTTTACTACATATCATGTGATTTTTAGTGATTTGTTTCGGTCCATAACAAACATCAATAACCTTGATCGAATGCTCTAGGGTCCTTAAACAACGAGAGTATGAAGGGTAGTGTGTTGGGCACTACACTCAAGTACTGCTATATATTCCTGGTGCTGCGAGTGACGTGGGCTCTTATTTGGATTCGCTTGGGCATTGTTAGTATCCCACTTATATTAAAATAATAAAAAATATTGTTAAATAAACTAAAAATAACACGCTTTCCTAGCGATTTTCAAGATTATAAAATAAACCCATGAAATTAATGCCTCATCACTGATAAAAACACTAGTTTATATAGATAACAGCGTACATGCGTACATATTAATTTTAATGTACTGTGCTTTAAAAAATCCTATCCTACTAATATAATAAATGCGAAAGTTTGTAAGGATGTGTGTATGTTTGTTACTCTTCTACACGAAAACTACTTAACCGATTGTATTGAAATTTGGTACGTAGACAGCTGTACAACTGGAATAACATATAGGCAAAAGGCTTTTTATCCCGATATTCCAACGGGATCTGTATCCCGAACCATAAGTCCGTACTTACGCGGGTGAAACCGCGGAGTGCAGCTAGATTATATAGAAACATAATTAAAATTACAGTTCTCTGAAGTGTTCGCTGAGGAGTCTGGCACCAGTGTACGCCAACTATATAACCCCGGAAAGAAACAAGCGAGCGAGCCGATACAATTTCTTATCATCTTATACGTTTTGAATAAGATGTTTATACCAATCGGGTAATGTTTTACCACAAACTATTAAACAACATTTATTTCAATATATAACAAAAAATATTTCATTGTTTTAAATTACATATATATTGCAACTATTAAACAGTATTTGAACAAATATTCCATTGTTTTATACTACATATATATTGCAATATAAATTGGTTGGAATGTTGAGTTACTTTACTTGACAAATCGTACAGCTGCAATAATTATTCAGTAATCTGTAGGAGAGCAAATAAATCAAAGATCGATATACAAATGAGTATTTATAACAATAGGACATCCGTAAAACCCGGGAACGACGGGGAACGCATCGCCTCTTTGTTAGTTATGCTGACCGGATGTTTCGTGGTTACGGGAGTAGCGGTGGCGTCCCTATCTCTCGTTATAAGCCTGTACATGCGGCCAGAGGAGACCTTCCGTTCGAGATATAGGCTGATTATGAAGGAAATGGTGAGATTTCCACGGTCTTATTTTGGGCTTTACAGTTCTTTTTCTTATTGAGTGATTTCGAAAAGTTTATCTGTAAATATAATGAAAATAAATCTTTACGTACGTAACATAACATGAAATAATGTCATTTAGGTGTTATATAAAATTTGGGTATATTTTAATTGGCTAATGGAATAGTAAATTAATCTTTGTATTGCTACTCCCTGATGCAACTGCTTCTGATGTAATAGCTGAATGAAATAATATCAATTATACGGAATACCCATGACCCTAATTAGAAACACATTTTTATATTGGCACTGAAAACTAACGTACCACTTGTGTACACTTTCTCTGTTACTTAAACAGAATGTAATACCTTCCTAATAACCTGTGAATCACAAT
Organism: Zerene cesonia; assembly: GCF_012273895.1. Taxonomy (NCBI): domain Eukaryota; kingdom Metazoa; phylum Arthropoda; class Insecta; order Lepidoptera; family Pieridae; genus Zerene; species Zerene cesonia. Next base: position 10,676,744 of record NC_052102.1, read on the forward strand.
AAATCATTTTGAATTTGAATTTGAATTTGAATTTGAACTTATATTTATGTTATAAAATCCAACATTTATTCATTAAATAAGACTTCTTATAGAAACACTTTCGATACAATACAGTTGTAACATTTACCACCGGTTCGGAAAGCAGTTTCTACACAGAGGAGCTGGCAAGAAACTCTGTAGTTGCTCTTTTAAAATAAAATAATGCTCACCATCTTGTTATTCATTATATGTTATCAATAAACATAATGTTTAATTATTTTTCTTATATTGATACTTTATTTTGGTTTAATACAGTTTATGTATGTCTATATCGTTTATCTGATATTTTTTATTATCTTCAGAAAGAGTCCCACGTTCCACCAGGTCTACGGCATAAAGTGGAAACATTCTATAAGATGTACTGGCACAAGCAAAGGGCCGTGTCCGCCACGCGGCTACTACCGATATTTCCACCTACCCTCGTTGCCACCATTTACACCGATATTTACTTTAGAGCAACGCAAAAGGTACAGTACTAATGCATAATGTATTTTTTACATATCTAGTAATAGAGCAGTTACTGTGTTCATTTTGAATGGTAGTTCAGAATTCACATTTTACTTTGACTCTTAAGTTTAATTATTGAAATAGTGTATTTATATAATAATAAGAAACGTTTAATAATTAATTAATGTAGAAAGGTATTCTAAGATTGCTTTCATTGTTGTTTTCTTAATAAAAAATACGTTTTGCATCTAATTCTTTCAAGAAATGTAAAATTACTATTTATATCCATAGAGTCATATCCTACGGGAACTCTCGTATCAGTTCTTATCAGAATTGGCGAAAAAGATGCAAACGATCCACTACATACCCGGCGATGCTATAATAAAGCGTAATACTAAGAAATCTTCTATTATTTACGTCACATACGGTGATGTGGAGGTGAGTTAAACTGATGTAGTATTATTTTACTATAGCAAATGCCCACGGGCGGTGGTGAGTGCTTGCGATCAGGCGAACCACCAGCACGGTTGCACGCTATGATAAAAAAAATGTGCCATTGATCTTTGTCTCACAGGACTATGTGATACTTCTATAGTATATTATGGACTTATTTCTTGAACGATATTGACAACAATCTTTATCAAAATCAATTTAATCGTGACATAAAATGTCCTATCAACAGTGATTTAAACATGTCCACAGGAATATTTTTTCCTTATTTAAGCTATAATGTCACTCCGTGTGTTCAAGCAGCATTGCCCCCACAGATGCTGACAGCTGAAGACGACTCGACAGCGATACTGCGCATGACCCGCGGCACGATACTGTCGCCGTACGCGGGCTGCCCCGCGGCGTGCGGGCGCGCGCACGTCGACATCCGCGCCGCGACCTTCTGCATCGCGCACGTGCTGCACGCGGCGGAGCTGTGGAAGACGGCGCTGAGATATGGCCAGGGGAGCGTGATATTGGGCGCTTTTTATGTTAGTGTGATGCGGATGGGTGGTAGTGTTGGAGACTATAAACAATATTGGGCGTACGACCGCGTGCTACATATAGGACGCATGGCCCGCGGCACCATCCTGTCACCGTGTCATCTGGGCACAGTCAAATTAACACCGGTCGAGAACATGCTACACGCAGTCGAGCTGTGGAAGACGGCGCTACCATATGGCCAGGGCATGATATTGTTGCGCTTTTATGTGTTGGCATAATATTCTGGAGTGTAATGAGTGAATTGATGTCATTAGATGTAAAAGACAAGAAGAAAGAAAGAAAAACGTGATAAAGGGCTCTTTTTTAATGTTTGTATATTTCCTCCATATTTAAGTGAACATACGAATGGCTAATAAATATTCGTATTTTTTACAGGATCATTTTGAGAGAGTTAAACGTCACTATTTGTGGAAAAATCCTGAAGATGCAGCGTATGTACATTCCATTTTTTTTTTCATTTATTAATTCTATACTAATAACTTTCGAAAAATTATATAATTTATATTATTATGCCTGTGTCCAGATTCAAGAGCAGTATTCTACACTTTAAAAGGAAATTATTAGAGTTGAAAGAAGCCAGAGATGAGAACGAGCTGCCGCAACTTGCGAAGACAGATGTTATGATGGAAATTGCCGGGTCGTATGTGATGAGAAACGTAAGCTGCGACGAATACATGCATAGTTATTTAACATGTAGCTTGATCAAAATCTTCTTCTTCTTCTTTGTCGTGTCGCTCTTGACAGAGCGGTCGTGGTCTTCATGTTGTATCAGATGTAACCCGCTTC